>NC_080164.1:92230646-92434562 GCF_950295315.1 Erinaceus europaeus
CATTTAGTAAAATTACAGGTGTAAATCATTTCAATGTCATTGTTTTCTGTGGTTTGTGTGCATGTGTGTGTTTGTGAGTGTGTGTGTGTGTGTGTGTGTGCATGTCTATGTGTACAAAAGTGTGCTTATTAGAATCTCTTTAGAACTTCTTGTTCTAAATCTCTGAAAGAGGTGATTTGTTGTGATTAATTCAACTGTTCTTTTTCTGAGAACATCTTTGTTCTTCCATCCAATCTGAATGAAAGTCTGTCAAGATAGAGTATTCTTAATTGGAAACCTTTCTCATTTAATATTATACACATATTTTTCCATTACCCTCTAGACTCTAGAGTTTTGGTTGACAAATATGTATTATGTGTATGTATCATGCATTATGGGTTTTATGTCTATATATCTCACAGATTTCAGTATTCTTTCTTTATATTTGGTATATTCTACTTTAATTATGGTTTGTCTTGGTGTACATCTTGGTGTACATTGATTCCATTTGGTATTCTCTGAAATCTTAGGTCTTCAAATCCACCATTTATTATTCATTTTGATGAAGTTCTTTGATATTATTTCATCCAGTATGTGTACTTCCCCTGTCTCTTGTTCTTCTGGCAGTTCAGTGATTTGAATGTTGTTCCTTTTTAAGTCATCACACATATCTTCAGTGTTGTTTTCATTGTCTCTTAAACCCTTTTCCAGAAGCTATTTTCTTAGTTTCTCCTGCTTCATCTTTCAGACTTGCTGATTCTTTTTTCAGCAGGCATTCCTCCACTTGAAAATCCCTGGAGTTTATTTGTTAGTTCAGCTATTGTATACTTTTGCTCAGATATTGTAGCCTTTTGCTTGACTGTTATAGCTTTTAGTTCTTTTATTATATTACTTTGACTGCTATGCTTTTTAGTTCAGCTATTATAAGGTTTTGTTCAGCTATTGTGAAATTTACTTTGGCTATCATGGCTGTTAGTTCATCAATTTTGTCTATTAGTTCTTCTTGGTTTTGGCTCCTGTTCTTTCTCATACTCTCATCTGTTATTTCCCTATTTCTATTAGAGTTTTTTTCCATGACTTATTTTTTCAGTTCAATGGCAAACACTTAACTAATTTTTCAGGATCAACCTCAAAATTTTTTATTGTCTCTGGTTTATTATGGTGCTCCCATGACACCCATTCCCCAAGCTTTTGTCCTTATTTGTTAGTGAAATGGATTTACATGTAAGCTTGAATAGAGGTCCCAGTTGCAAGTGGCTAACCAGGGTTGTCTGTGTGAAACAGAGAAGTGCAAAGCCTGGAGCAGCCATGAAAGTGTCCTAAGATAGATAGTGGCACCAGAAGTACTTAACATGGTGTATGTGGTGGGATGCCAAGCACAGGGTGAAAAGATAAGGGATCCCAAGGTAGGCAGTAAACTTCAAGTGCTCCTCTAGGGGGGTGTGCAGTGGGGTACTGATCCTAGGTTGGGTGGCCAATTATTTCTTAGATATATTGCACCCTGAAAGGTACTCAGTAGAATTAACCAAGACATGCTAGATTTGTGAAGAGTCTCAAAGGGGTGGCTAAGAGAGTCAGTGGGCAGGTAGGAATTATTTGGGGCTACTTTTCAGGGGGCTCTGGAGTCAGAGAGGAATGCAACTGGAACTTTATCTAACTTAGTTTCACAGAGAGTTCAAAAGGTTGCCTGTGTTTTCAACAGACTGGTTGCCTCAGTGCAAGGGCACCAAACCCTGAGAAAAGGCTAGCCCTGAGGCAACAGGCAATGGCATCTGGTGCTATAAGAACCAAAAAGGTGATGTTTATGGTGATAAGAAAGAGTCAACATGCAGGTAGAATTTCAGAACCTATGTAGGGCAGATGCTCAGGCGGATATGGAGGACTTCATCTGCAACTTTGGTCGACTTAGTGTCACTGAGAGTTCAAAGATTTATGTTTTCAGTAGTTCTAGGTGCTGGGGTGTCAAACCTTGTGAAGGATGGATCCACAGCTATCTTTCTATTATTCTTCTTGTGGCTTTTTTTAAAAAAAATATTTATTTATTCCCTTTTGTTGCCCTTGTTTTATTGTTGTATTTATTATTGTTGTTGTTATTGATGTCGTCGTTGTTGGATAAGACAGAGAGAAATAGAGAGAGATGGGGAAGACAGAGAGAGGGAGAAAAAGATAAACACCTGCAGACCTGCTTCACTGCCTGTGAAGTGACTCCCCAGCAGGTGGGGAGCCTGGGGCTGGAACCAAGATCCTTATGCCTCTGGTCCTTGCACTTTGCACCACCTGCACTTAACCCGCTGGGCTACCACCTGACTCTCTTCTTCTTGTCTCTTATCTCAGAATTTCTGTACCACTCTTCCTCTGTTTTTGAACTCTCTGTGCTCCAAATGACTGTTTCTGTATTTGTTAGTGCATGCAATTTGCATAGCTGTAGCTTTTTGCTGCCCTGGTGTTGCAGAAACAATCTTAGACTGGCTAGGTGATCACAATCTTGTATCTTCACTCTGTATAACTTCTATAGGGGCTACTGTCAGCATAAGATTAATGTCAATTGAATTGAGATTGTAGCAATTCCACATATTTTAATGATATGAAGTATATTACTGGATAGCTAGAAAACAGCTATGCACATTATTCACATGGAACATATGTTAGTGAGACTAAATCATATAATATGCTCATACAAACATACAGCTAGCTTACATTCTCAATATACTTATATAAAATACAAAGTCAAGATGACAACACTTCTGGTATAGTATTATTTTACTCCTTTATTTATTTTGTTATTGTTATTATTGTTGGATAGAAAGAGAAATTGATATGGGAAGGGGAGATAGAGAGGGAAAGAAACATCTGCAGCTCTGCTTCACCACTTGTGAAGCTTTCTCCCTGAAGGTGGAGACCAGGGGCTTGAGCCTGCGTCCTTGTGCACTGTAATGTGTGCACCTAACCAGGCACACCACTGCCTAGTCCTCTCTCCTGTACCTCTAAATGACTACAAAATGATTTCTAATTACATTGTTAAAACAGGTTAGGGTCTTATCAGATATAGAAAGTGAAATTGGTTTGCAACATATAGTTTTCACAATTATTAAAGAAGAATAAGAAATACTTATCTGAGATGCTAAGTCTTGGGAGAAACTCAGTAGCACCATGCCACAGTTATCATTTGGGAGACAAAACAATATCCATACCTATACATTGCCTGACAATCTTTACCTCAAGCTCCCCAGCATACCAAATGCCCATAGCCTATGATGCTGATTTAGTAACCTAATTGATGTTACTGTGATAATGAATTGAATAGAAAAAGAAAACATATTATATATCAAAATTAGTTGAAAGTACCTACTTAATTATTTCTATGACATTTAGCTAGAAGTTTTGAATAATAATAATAGTAAATTAAAATTTATTAAAAGTCTAAATATGTTTAAAAGAGTTATATAGTAGATAAATGCATAACTATACTGTGTTGTTTATGTAGTAGGCTGTATTATTTTATAATTTTTACTGAAGAAAGTGAGGCTTATAGTACAACATGCCATAATTTCTCAAACCTTGAGCAAGAATTAGAATAGCAGGTCTAGGTGATCAGGTACCCGGTTAAGCTCAAGGATGAAGGCAAGGATCCAGGTTTGAGCCTCTGATCCCCACCTACAGGGGGGATACTTCAGAAGTGGTGAAGCTGTTCTGCAGGTGTCTTTCTTTCTCCCTTTCTTATTCCCCTCACCCCCCAATTTCTCTCTGCCCTATCTAATAAAATAGAAAAAGGGGAGGATGGCCACCAAGAGCAATGGATTAGCAGTACAGGCACTGAGCCCAGCTAACTTTGCTGGGCTTTTAATAAATAAAATTAATAGGGGGCTGGGTAGTAGTGCCGCAGGTTAAGTACACATGGCACAAAGCAAGGACAGATGTAAGGATCCTGGTTAGAGCTCCGCACCTGCAGGTGAGTCACTTCATAAGAGGTGAAGCAGGTCTGAAGGTGTCTATCTTTCTCTCCTTCTGTGTTCCCCTCCTCTCTCAATTTCTCTCTGTCCTAACCAACAATGACAGCAATAACAATAATAATAACAACAATAACAAGGACAACAAAAGGGAAAAAATGGCCTCCAAGAGTAGTGGATTTCCAGTGCAGGCACTGAGCCCCAGTGATAACCCTGGAGGCAAGATTTAAAATAAAATAAAAATAAAAAATAAATTAAAAAATTAAAGACTAAATTACAGGAGTTGTTACTCTTGAACATTACACAATATTTTCTCTCAGAAGCTGCATCTCCATTTATTGATTTCTTAACATGAAATGTGTTGCTTTGCTTTAAGACTCATACTCTTCAATTTGTATTATGTGCACATATCCAAAAGATCACATTATTCATTAAGATCAAATGCTAGCACTAATAATATTTGTCTTTTAAAAGTTGTCTACTCTTACTATTTCTATCACTTTATTGAGGGAAAGGGTCAATGGTTTACAGTCCAATTGTTGACACAAGGGTCCAGTTTCTTATTCTCTGCTTCTGGGCCTGACAAGGGAGAAGCCACAAGGAATGAACTTGAAACATCAGTGGAGGGCCAACAGTCTCAAGGAGTAAAGGCACTTTATTGGACTTTGCTACAGCTTATATAGAGCAAGACTGTTGTGACAAAATAGCATGAAGTGACGTTTAATCATAACAATATGTTTTTAGTTAAGCCTTATAAGTAACTTATGCTTACAATCAACTCTTACTATTTCTGCTCTCAAAGACCATTCCCAGAACAGGTAGACATCTGTGGCTTGTCTACAGATGGCTAGTAAAGTTCATTCTCACTGAGGTTTGCCCTCAGAGAGGGACGTCTGCAGAACAACATGAAACTATTGTTCTGGATATTTCAACTACTGAGAGTAGAGCCAGCTTAGGTGAACAGCACTAAAAGTGCTGTGTTTTTCCCACACTCATCTCTCTGTGGTGGGTGTCTGAAAAAAAGAAAAAAAAACACCCACAGCAGTAAGAATTTTACCACCACTGGGGTAAATTCTCAAATGTTCTCTGTAACTTGGTCTCATGGAAAATCAATAAGATGTACCAATTTATATTAAATAAGATGTTAAAGCTGATATCTTGGTCAAGATACTAATAAAGGGTATATGTAAAGTTTCAGAGTGTTATCACCCTGTGCATAATTTACATGAGGAATTGCTGATAATCAATTTTTCAACTCTTATGTCTAGTTAGGCAGAATAAAAATTATGCAAAAAACTTTCCTGCATGTGGCTCTGAGGTGCCAGGTTCAATCCTCAGTACCACCATAAGCCAGAACTGAGCAGAGCTCTGATATCTTAACTATATGTCATATATCTATCTATATCTAGCTATCTAACAACTATCTATCATCTATTTATCATCATCTATCTTTCTTTCACTAAGAAAAAAATAAAACATTTTTTTAAAACCATAACTCTTAGACCCCCTCAGTTCAATTTAGTATGTGATAGTTAATAAGAAACGTGTGTGCTGTTATCACGAGTCACAATCCCTTTCCAAATAAGACTGTGACAAAGTGAATTTCATATATAACAAGAAAGCCCCAAGTATTTCTTAGAAATAGAAAAATCAAATACTGGTGACTGACTCATAACTAAAAAAAAAAAAAATTAAAACAGCTTGTGGCAATAGATATAACTATGTTGGAATAGATTTGTATCCAACACTGTATTATGGTAAATGACATATAAGTGTTTTATGTGACCTAAATGTGGATCATGGGAGGAAGGCTGAAATCCCAGAGCTAACGAAAGTCCTTTCCAAAAAAACTTCTGTTAAGAAGTAGGAAAGTCTATAATAACTTAGTTTACTGAATAGACCATCAGAAAACCAAAGCTAAAAAGGAACAAAAATAATAGACTGGCAGAGAAAAATGAAAACTTCTCATCATTCAGTGAAATTCCGTGAGCAATTTTTGGTAACAGAAATGCAAAACTTATGGTAGTCTAGAAAGCACAGAGAAAATTTAAAATTGAACTGATTCAAGCGATACTTTTTAAAATACACTCGAAATAAATTTCTACAAATATTTTTCCCAATGGCCTAATTTATTACTAATTTATCAAAGCATGTTTTTTTTTGGTATCTTTTTCACATTTTTAAACATTTATAAACTATTTATTGACACCTGAGTACCCATGATAGATGTCTGTATCACTCCTAAGTCTCTCATCACCATCATGCTTTTTTTTATACTTACTAAGAGTGTAAATTTTTATAATATTTCTTATTTTTAGAGAATTACCTGATTTTTAATTTTAAACTATTTTGAAAAATACATCATCATAGTAAAATCACAGTAATAAAAAAAAAAGATACATTATTTTCTGGCCACAACTTTCCTCTTTCCGTCCCTGCCCCCACCCCCTAATCTTACCACACAGAGAATAAACATTGACTCTAATCATAAAGAATTCTTGAAATTTCTTCTAATATTAGATAAGCCAGTAAAGTTGTTTCTTTTTTTTAAATTTTTTATTTATAAAAAGGAAACACTGACAAAACCATAGGAAAAGAGGGGTACAACTTTGCACAATTCCCACCACCAGACCTTTGTATCCCATCCCCTCCCCTGATAGCTTTCCTATTCTTTAACCCTCTGGGAGTATAGACCCAATATCATTGTGGGAGTAAAGTTGTTTCTTAATGCAACTGAAAACAGGACTGGATAGTGTGGAGGTGGGAGGAGACAGGGAGAATATGATTATTAATTTATTTTAAGTATTTATTGACTGATTGGGGTAGAGATAGAAATTAAGAGTGAAGGGTGAGGGGGACCAGGCAGTGGGTTAAGAGCACATGGAACTAAGCGCAAGGACCAGTGTAAGGATCCCAGCTTGAGCCCCCTGCTTCCTAACTGCAGGGAGGTCGCTTCACCAGTGGTGAAACAGGTCTACAGGTGTCTGTCTTTTTCTTCTTCTCTCTGTCTTCCCCTCCTCTCTCGATATCTCCCTGTCTTATCTGGCAACAACAACAATAACAACAACAACAAATGACCTGTAGGAGCAGTGGATTCATAGTGCAGGCACGGAGCACTAGCGACAACCTTGGAGGCAAAAAAAAAAAAAATAGAGAAAGAGAGCAAAGGGTGAAATAAAGAAGGAGAGAGGAAAAAAGACACCTACGCACTGCTTCACCATGTGAAGCATTCCTCCTATAGATGGGGTCCAGGGGCTTGAATGGTTTCCTTGCACATGGTAACACGTGCACTCAGCCAGGTGCACCACCACTCAGCCCATGATACAGGGAGAATATTCAACAATAAATCTATTAGGAGGAAAAGTTAACTAATAGATTAAACATTCTAATTTCTGAATTGAGTCTGTGCTTGAAAATGTTAAATCGATGATAGAACTACTTTTAATAATGAATATAAATGTTATGAACTTCTTAGACTATTATATCCAATTGTAATGGAGATAATCCCAGCTGTAATAGGCTATTGAAGACATTGACTCCATTTAAGAAATAATTATCTAGTATTCTATTTCTAGGAATGGAAATGCAAGGAGGTTGAGTAACTTCCCTCTGAAGAAAAAGAAAACATAAAAATGTATAAAGTTGTTATAAACAACTATTTTCTGAGAATCTCAGGCAGGTAGATTTTGAGCAACGGTTACTCAGAAGTAACCATCTCAGAAGAATGGTGTGTGTGATTTTTCCTTCCTCGGGAACTCCAGCCTAGTTAATAAAACTTCCGCCTTTATTTGACAGATATGGTGACTTGAAAGTGGATGACAGAAAGGTTTTAAGTGTAAAGCAAGAGAACCATGGGAATGTTAGAGAAATACATATTCCCGCCCATCACTAGCTAACTTCAAATTCATATTCCAATGAGGCATACACTAGGAAACTCCAGGGAAATTTAAAGCCTAGGAAGAGATGTTTCTCCTTTTTAAATTTTTTTTTTTTACAAGAGCACTACTAGCTTTGGTTTATGATGGTGGGCGGTGGGGGGGAGGGGATACTGAACCTTTGGCTTTGGAGCCTTAAGCTTCAGGGTCTCTTTGAACCATTATGCTATTTACTCCCTATATTTTTCTAAATTTATAATTTCAAATGTTGCCTGATAAATGTGGTTGCAAGCCTTTGTATCTTGAGATGCCAAGAATAATTTGTTTCTAAATGTTAAATGATCATTAAGTCATACAAGCACAATGATATTTCTGAAGATTGAGACTTATACACAGAAAAGAAAAAGAAACTTGACAGGAGACTAATATCTTCACACTATGGAAAGAGACAGTTTTTACAATGAGTCTGATTAATTCAGTCTCCTACTATAAGAAATGAAACCCATAGCCTTCAGAAGAATGAAAAGCATGCAGAGGTTCTATAAAGTACTTAGAATGTTCAAACTTTTACCCCCCCAACCCCCCCAAAAAAATCCAAATAGGCTGGATTGTTAAAAGTAGCTCACCTGTACAGTTGCCCTGTTTTATCATGCACTTAATTCGGGTTCTAACTAAGCCTGCTCCAAACTGGAGTAAGCTTCAGTGCTATGATATCTTTCCCTTCTCTGTCTAACAATTTCTATCTGAAAAATGTCTATCCAGAACAGGGAACCCCCAATGGCAACAACAATAGCAACAACAAAATTGCTTAGTAGGGCAAAGAAATATAAAACCATGATGCAGGAGGAGCAAGCACTAAGGGAAGGTTGGGAACCAAAGTCTTTATGGTGAAACAAGATGATAGTTTGAGGGTAAAACGTACTGACACCTATGTATGAGAAATGCAGGAATGTACCTTCATGATGATTGCAATCTTGTAAATGAACATTTCCTCAATAAACTGATACCAAAGTTGAGGAAAAAAATAACTGTGATGAATACTGAATGAAATGAAAAAAAAAACAGATATTCAATATATATTCAAATAAGGGGAATGTATAAATAAGGAGTAAACAGACATTCAATCTCAACTGAGAAATATTGGGTTGTCAGAAAAGTCATGATGGGGTCTGACCCGTGGCATACCCTGATAAGCATACAAATTATCAAGCTCAAGGATCTAGTTTGAGCCCCTCACACACAAATACACATCCCTCCCCACTGCAGAAGAGACACTTCACAAGTGGTGAAGCAGGTCTGCAGGTGTCTATCTTTCTCTCCCTCTAACTCCTCCTTCTCTCAGTTTCTCTCTGTCCTATGTAATAAAAATTAGGAAGAAAAAAAAGCCATAATATATTTTTTCTATGCAAAAAAAATTTGTGATGTCTTTTCAAACAACCCGATAGAAACCTAGACAAAATTAACATTACAGAACAACTGTAATAAATGAAATGAGTTATAGGCAGATTTCAAATGATGAAAAATAAGTCAGAAAACATGAATATAGATAAATTTGAAGTGATCAATTTATCAGGTATAGAATTCCAATTCAGTATTTATATAGTAGAAATCTTTCACATAACTAACATAGCCACTCATTTACTTTCCTTAATTTCAAAATTATATCTTTATGAAATTCAATTTTATTACTTCATTTCCTATTTTATAAGCATATATGTAAAATCAATAAGGAGAGTCATAGTGCTTTATAGCCAAAAATATTTTTAATGATTACAGTATAATTCAAATTGTAATACTCTAAGCCTTTATACTAAGATAACTATTTTCTATCATCTTAGCATTAATTTAAACCTAGTATCAAAATAATAAAAAATTGAACTAACTATAAATATAAACTGTTGATCAATAAACTAATCTTAGCCATGGTTTCTATTTTTTCCTAAGAGTTCATGAAAATCAGCTAACCATTATGAACTATCATTTGCTCAAAGCCAAAATTTCAGGGTAGTAGAGAACTATAATTTAGAAGCAGTACTAAATATGCAACTCTAGTGAAAAAAATCATTAATGATATTTTTATAATTCATTCAATTTTATAAATCTTGAATAACAAAATCATGAATAATTTGTAAGACTTCAAAATTTGTAGCTCTAGGCTCATATTTAAGAATGTTGTCCATTCTCACCAAACAAAAAAGAGAGAAGACTCAAATTAATAGAATTGTAAACGATGGAGGAGATATCACAAATGACACCACAGAAATCCAGAGAATCCTGCAAAACTTCTACAAAGAACTATATGCCACGAAGCTAGAGAATCTGGAAGAAATAGAACAATTCCTAGAAACCTATGCCCTTCCAAAATGGAACCAAGAAGAACTACAAAATCTAAATGCACCAATCACAGAAAAAGAAATTGAAACCGTTATTAAGAATCTCCCCAACGACAAAAGTCCTGGACCAGATGGCTTCACAAACGAATTCTACAAAACTTTCAGGAAACAGTTAATACCCATACTTCTTAAGCTATTCCATAAGATTGAAGAAACAGGAACACTCCCTTCCAGCTTCTATGAAGCCAACATCACCCTGATACCAAAAGCTGATAGGGACAGAACAAAAAAGGAAAACTACAGACCAATATCTCTGATGAACATAGATGCCAAAATATTAAACAAGATCTTGGCCAACCAGATACAGCAACATATCAAAAAGATTGTTCATCACGAGCAAGTGGGATTCATCTCAGGAATGCAAGGCTGGTTCAACATCCGTAAGTCAATCAATGTCATTCACCACATCAATAAAAGCAAAGCCAAAAACCACATGATTATCTCAATAGATGCAAAGAAAGCCTTTGACAAAATCCAACACCCATTCATGCTCAAAACTCTACAAAAAATTGGAATAGATGGGAAATTCCTCAAGATAGTGGAGTCTATATATAGCAAACCTACAGCCAACATCATACTCAATGGACAGAAGCTGAAAGCATTCCCCCTCAGATCGGGGACTAGACAGGGCTGTCCACTGTCACCGTTACTCTTCAACATAGTATTGGAAGTTCTTGCCATAGCAATCAGACAAGAGAAAGAAATCAAAGGAATACAGATAGGAAGGGAAGAAGTCAAGCTCTCACTATTTGCAGATGATATGATAGTATACATAGAAAGACCTAAAGAATCCAGCAGAAAATTACTGGAAGTTATTAGGCAATATAGCAAGGTATCAGGCTACAAAATCAATGTACAAAAATCAGTGGCATTTCTTTATGCAAACACTAAATCTAAAGAAGAAGACATCCAGAAATCACGCCCATTTACTGTTTCAGCAAAATCAATCAAATACCTAGGAATAAAGTTGACCAAAGAAGTGAAAGACTTGTATGCTGAAAACCATGAGTCGCTACTCAAGGAAATAGAAACTGATACCAAGAAATGGAAAGATATCCCATGCTCATGGATTGGAAGAATAAATATCATCAAAATGAATAGTCTCCCCAGAGCCATATACAAATTTAATGCAATACCCATCAAAGTTCCACCAAGTTCTCTTCTTTAAGAGAATAAAACAAACACTACAATCTTTTATCTGGAACCTGAATACACCTAGAATTGCCAATACCATCTTGAGGAAAAGAAACAGAAATGGAGGCATCACACTCCCAGACCTTAAACTATATTATAAAGCCATCATCATCAAAACAGCATGGTACTGGAACAAAAATAGTCACACAAACTAGTGGAACAGAATTGAAAGCCCAGAAATAAATCCCAACACCTATGGGCATCTAATATTTGATAAGGGGGACCAAAGGATTAAATGGAAAAAGGAGGCTCTCTTCAATAAATGGTGCTGGGAATACTGGGTTGTAACATGCAGAAGAATGAAATTGAACCACTTTATCTCACCAGAAACAAAAATCAACTCCAAATGGATCAAAGACCTAGATGTCAGACCATAAACAATCAAATACTTAGAGGAAAACATTGGTGAAACACTTTCCCACCTACACCTCAAGGACATCTTTGATGAATCAAACCCAATTGCAAGGAAGACTAAAGCAGAAACAAACGAATGGGACTACATCAAATTGAAAAGCTTCTGCACATCCAAAGAAACTATTAAACAAACAGAGAGACCCCTCACAGAATGGGAGAAGATCTTCACATCAGACAAGAAACTATTCACCAAAATATATAAAGAGCTCAGCAAACTTAGCACCAAAAAAGCAAATGACCCCATCCAAAAATGGGCAGAGGATATGAACAAAACATTCACCTCAGAGGAGATCCAAAAGGCTAACAAACATATGAAAAACTGCTCTAGGTCACTGATTGTCAGAGAAATGCAAATTAAGACAACACTAAGATACCACCTCACTCCTGTAAGAATGGCATACATCAAAAAGGACAGCAGCAACAAATGCTGGAGGGGACGTGGGGACAGAGGAACCCTTTTACATTGCTGGTGGGAATGTAAATTGGTACAGCCTCTGTGGAGAGCAGTCTGGAAAACTCTCAGAAGGCTAGACATGGACCTTCCATATGATCCAGTAATTCCTCTCCTGGGGTTATACCCCAAGGACTCCATAACAGCCAACCAAAAAGAGGTGTGTACTCCTATGTTCATAGCAGCACAATTCATAATAGCTAAAACCTGGAAGCAACCCAGGTGCCCAACAACAGATGAGTGGCTGAGAAAGCTGTGGTATATATACACAATGGAATACTATGCAGCTATGAAGAACAATGAACCCACCTTCTCTGACCCATCTTGGACAGAGCTAGAAGGAATTATGTTAAGTGAGCTAAGTCAGAAAGATAAAGATGAGTATGGGATGATCCCACTCGTCAACAGAAGCTGACTAAGAAGATCTGAAAGGGAAACTAAAAGCAGGACCTGATCAAATTGTAAGTAGGGCACCAAAGTAAAAACCCTGTGGTGAGGGGTAGACATGCAGCTCCCTGGGCCAGTGAGAGGTGGGAGTGGGTGGGAAGGATGGGTCACAGTCTTTTGGTGGTGGGGATGGTGTTTATGTACACTCCTAGCAAAATGTAGACATATAAATCAGTAGTTAATTAATATGAGAGGGGGGAAATCAATTGTATGTCTCAAAGTTTCTCAAAACAAAAACTGAATCTTTTTAATATATAGGCTGTGTATTTGATATGCGGACTCTCTCAAAAGTTTAGACCAAGTAGATTAGAAGCATCCAATAGCACAGCTATATACAAGATACTGGATACTGTACAGCAAACCCTAACAAAAGGACTTTTCAAAGTTAACCCAATTACCAATTAATGTGATGATAACATTAACTATCGATTGTCTTTTTGAACCCTAAGACAGCAGGAAGCTCACATCTCCACTATAAAGCCCCTACTTCCCCCAGTCCTGGAACCCTTGGATAGGGCCCACTTTCCTGTATGCGTCTCCCAATCCATACCGAATAATATTGCATCCGCCGATCACAACCTAACCAATGCAACGATTGCCACCTCAACATGCTTCACCTCAGACTGTGTCCAGAGACTTCACGTGTGGAATGACAACCCTTCAGCTTCATTACTCGGGTGAGACCTTTCCTTTTATAGTACACTCTAATTTCATCTCAGGTGGTTCACTTTCTAACAAAGTCCCAAAACCTAGATATACACCAGTTTCTGTGAGAGAGAGCTTATGTTCACACGTATCCATAAACTACTGCAAAATATATACCTGAAAGCAGAAGTACACTAGAGTTTGCAGTGAGTACCTCCCTAACACTTCTTCTCCACTATTCCAAGCTTTGGGTCCATGATTGCTCAACAATTTGTTTGGCTTCGTATGTTAACTCTCTTTTCAATCACCAGGTTCCAGATGCCACCAAGATGCTGGCCAGGCTTCCCTGGATTGAAGACCCCACCAATGTGTCCTGGAGCTCAGCTTCCCCAGAGACACACCCTACTAGGGAAAGAGAGAGGCAGACTGGGAGTATGGACCAACCAATCAAGGCCCATGTTCAGTGGGGAAGCAATTACAGAAGCCAGACTTTCTACCTTCTGCAACCCTCAATGACCCTGGGTCCATGCTCCCAGAGGGATAGAGAATGGGAAAGCTATCATGGGAGGGGGTGGGTTATGGAGATTGGGTGGTGGGAATTGTGTGGAGTTGTACCCCTCCTACCTTATGTTTTTGTTCATTATTCCTTTCTTAAATTAAAAATTTAAAAAAAAAGAATGTTGTCCATTGAAGTGGTTTGTTGATATTTTAAGAAAATTCATTCAATATGTTCTCAGTATTATAAATTTGAACAAATTATATAACTGCTTGAGAACTGGTTTACTATATTCATTACCCAAAATACTGATCATTACTGTTCTTCATCTTTTATTTTCTTTGTTCTTTACCAAATTCTAATAGGTTATCAAGCAGTGTTAAGCTATGCCTTATCAATGAGATGAATAATTGCCATAAAATCAGATGACACTTCAGTAAGTATACTTATTTTTTATTTTCTCACATAATACAATGCACTTCCTTTCTAATTGATCATAATGTGCTTGACTAATTTAATCAAGTAGTCATTGTATTTTTAATAATGATGCATTATGTGAAAAATGTTACTTTCTCATTACTATCAACAAAGATTACCTGAGGTAATTGTCTATTTTAGAAGCAATTTTATTTCACAAGATAAGAGCAAAATCCCACTGGCAAAAAGTTAACATTGATGTTGTGTTTTTTCTTTTTGTTCTAGTTATTTGCTGTGTAGGATGGTAAAAAGGGATAGTCTTTAAAACCTCAGACAATAATAACTATAGTTTATCTTCAATTTAAAAAAAAATGTGGAACAACTCTTTGATACCTTGTTTTCCAGTTGAGTTACACAAGGAAGTTACAGAAAGTATAGAAAGTACTTACTACCTGTGTTTGCTCATAGGTTGTTTCTTCCCTACTCTGTAAGATCAGTGTTCCCAACTTACAAGTAAAGTAACTCATATGTGGAGATGTTAAAACTAAAATATTAATATCGGTAAAAGTAAAAGAAAATTGCAGTCAATGTACATCCCAGTGTCTCTCCACAAACCTTCCAGAGTTTCTACAATATAGAGGACTGTACACCCAAAATGTGTATGTTAAAGATTAATTTAATTAACATTTTAGAACTAGTTACTGTACAATTTCACTATTATCAGAGATTTAACAAGTTTGAAAATCAAATTTCATTTTTTAACAATATTGCACTGGAAATATTTTATGACTACATCAAATGTTACCCTGATTACCAACATTATCTCATACTTTGTCCTACTTAAAATAAACTAAAAATAAGTATCACTTGCCAAGGTCACAAAGCAAGTGTGTGCTATAGGCAAAATGAGAACTTACTCTAATTTTTTTCTTCTATTTATTCATCTTTAAATGATCTTTGGTTGCTAATAGTTTGTTACATTATTCTCATTTTCTTTTTTTTTTTACTTTTTCCCTTTTGTTGCTCTTGTTGTTTTATTGTTGTAGTTGTTATTGTTGTTGTTCTTGATGATATTGTCCTTGTTGGATAGGACAGAGAGAAATGGAGAGAGGAGGGAATACAGAGAGGAGGAGAGACAGATAGACACCTGCAGACCTGCTTCACCACTTGTGAAGTGACTCGCCTGCAGGTGGGGAGCCGGGGGTTGGACCGGGATCCTTATGTTGGTCCTTGAGCTTGGCTCCACGTGCCCTTAACCCTCTGTGCTACAGCCCGACTCCCCATTATTCCCATTTTCTAAAAGATGTATCTGTATCCTCTTTCCATAAAGATAAAAAAAAAATACAGCAAGGAGTCAGGCTGTAGTAGTGCAGTGGGCTAAGCACAGGTAACGAAAAGCACAAGGACTGGCATAAGGATCCCCGTTCGAGCCCCCGACTCCCCACCTGCAAGGGAGTCACTTCACAGATGGTGAAGCAGGTCTGCGGGTGTCTATCTTCCTCTCCCCCTCTTTGTCTCCCCCTTCTCTTTCCATTTCTCTCTGTCCTATCCAACATGACAACAATAATAACTACAATAAAACAAGGGTAACAAAAGGGAATAAGTAAATATTTTTTAAAAAGAAAAGAAAAAGAATACAGCAGCAATGATTTGTTGTGTTGACTTTCATTTGGCATGTCTTGACATTGGGCATTTACTTTTTTTTGAGTTTTTTTTTATTTTTTTTTTAGGTATCTTTACTTATTTATTGGGTAGAGACCACCAGAAATGGAGAGGGAATTAGGTAATAGATGGAGAGAGACAGTGAGACACCAGAGTCTCTGCTTCATCACTAGCAAAGCTTTTTCCCTGCAGGTGGAGTTTGGGGCCCTTGTGCCTACAACCAGAGGTGCCACCAACCCAGCCCCAGGCCATTGACTTTTTTTGTTACCTTGGGTGTATTTAACTTCCTTTTCATATCATAGGCGAGAACAAGTGAAAACAAAATAACCTCAACATAATTACTCATTCATATACATGCTTATTTATTTGCATTTGTGACATTATATTTAAACAAATTCACTGATTTGTTTACCTAAATGTGGTAATGTTAAAATACACAGCTGTTTTTGCTTCAATGCAGGATGCTTCAGATATACTGCCTATCCAAGTATATTTATATTCTTGTACATTTGAAGTTTCACGTCTCACTGCACATTTAACAGCTTATAAAAACAGCATCCTACTCATGTGAGGTGTCAAATATTAGTTCTTCACAATGTTGTCTAGGATTATTTATTTAATATGACTTATTTATAATATATTCAGCTCTGCCTTGTTAAAGATGGCTCAATCCTCTTAGAAACCACTTTGGTCTTTTAAAATACTCTGTGCTTTCAGAACCTCTCACATGACATGATTATAGTTTGATTACTTTCTTCTCAAAGAAGAATTGATTTGATGTTGTGATTACACATCTTTTAAATGAAATATCCCATTCCAAAGAGATATATAAATTAAATGATTGCTTCCTTCCACTCCTAAGAAATGAGAAGTAGGAAACAGAAGGTTTAGGGGTAAATGTAAAATTATTAGTGCCTACAAAATTGAGCCTATTAATGAAATGATTTCTCATCCATAGATACAGTCCCACTTGTGCAACAGAATCATTAGCTTTGGAGTTTTAGTAATTACCACCTGAATTCTCCACACACACTCTGCCCAAAAAAAGTCTTACAGTTGCTGTCTGTGTAATAACAAAGAAAATTCTAATTTCCTGTTTAAATTCTTGTCAGTTCATAAATATAAATATTTGCCAAAGACCTTGTGGTAATAGGTTAAGCTTGAAAAAATGCTCTAATTTCAGAAGAATCTGTCAGTAGTTTCTCAACAGAGCTTCAAGTCAATATTTCCATACCCACAAGGCTTTATGCCATTTGTAGCCACACTTAAGAGCATTGGGGCTACAAAGTTCATCTGATCATACCTTTCCCTCTCCAAGACTCATTGTGGCATTTGACTCTAGTCTAAAATTTAATCTCCTGCCCCTTTTACCGCTTACTTTTCATAATTACTACCTCAGGCGCAAACTTCAACGTATTTAATTTTATGCTAAGTATTTTGAATTAAACAGAATGAAGTTTCTAATCCTTGTATTAGTTCCTGCTGTCTGACCACAGTTCAACTAACAACCTAAACTGACCTGTTTTATTTTTCAAATTCAAAAGACATCCATAGTCTATAAAATGTATTCAGTAAACTAAATTGTATTGTCTATGACATTGAGCAGCTTTATATTTGTATATGCTGTTTCTCTTAAAACACATCTCTGACAAACTTGCCTTTGTCTATAACTTTAATATGTCATTGAAACTTATTGTTCACTATGTAGATATAATGTTACTTAGCATTCCTTCAGTTAGCATAAAGATTTAGTGACGTAGTGTATGTCAAAGAACTAGGCAAGTTTTTTTTTAATTGATTTAATAGTGATTGACAAGAATGTAGAATAAGAGGAGTACAATTCCATACAGTTCCCACCACCAGCATTCCATAACCCATCCCCTCCATTCTTTATCTCTCTGGGAGTTTGAACCCAGGATCTTTATGTGGTGCAGAAGGTGGAAGGTCTGACTTCTGTAATTGCTTCTCTCCTGGCCATGGGCATTGACAGGTTGATCCTTACTCCTAACCTGTTTCTTTCTTTCCCTAGAGGGGTAGCGTTCTGGGGAGGTGGGGTTCCAGGACACATTGGTGAGACATTCTGCCCAGGGATGTCAGGTTGGCATCATGGTAGCAACTACAACGTGATGGCTGAAAAGCATTAAGATATAAAGCAGAACAAATTGTTTAGTAATCAGGAACCTAAAAGCAAGAATATAGCAGATGAGATTTGGGGTCTCCATTTTGGGAAAAGCTAGGAAAACTAAGGAAGTTTTAAGGTATAATAAAACTCATTTTCATAAGGAATAATACATTGAGATTTACTGTATGGGGGTAAATAGCATAATGGTTATGCAAAGAGACTCTCAAGTCTGAGGCTTCAAAGTCCCAAATTCAGTCCCCAGAACCAGCCAGGACTAAGCAGTTATCTGGTTGAGAGGGAGAGGGAGAGATAGAGAGACTTATTTAAAGGCATATCATGGTTTTAAAAAGTTGAATATCTTAAATATCATACTACATATCTTTGTTCCCTAATGTAGATAGTAGAGCAATGATATTGGCTTTATATGTTTGAAGGAGTCCATTGATAAAACTAATAGGATACCAGTGTTCAAGCCAAGTAGAAGTGTGCACTTAATTTTTTTTTTTAATTTTTTATTTAAGAAAGGATTAGTGAACAAAAGCATAAGGTAGGAGGGGTACAACTCCACACAATTCCCAACACCCAATCCCCATAACCCACCCCCTCCCCTGATAGCTTTCCCATTCTCTATCCCTCTGGGAGCATGGACCCAGGGTCGTTGAGGGATGCAGAAGGTAGAAGGTCTGGCTTCTGTAATTGCTTCCCCGCTGAACATGGGCGTTGACTGGTCGGTCCATACCCCCAGTCTGCCTCTCTCTTTCCCTAGTAAGGTGTGACTCTGGGGAAGCTGAGCTCCAGGACACATTGGTGGGGTCTTCAATCCAGGGAAGCCTAGCCAGCATCCTGGTGGCATCTGGAACCTGGTGATTGAAAACAGAGTTAACATATGAAGCCAAACAATTTGTTGAGCAATCATGGATCCCAAGCTTGGAATAGTGGAGAGGAAGTGTTAGGGAGGTACTCACTGCAAACTCTAGTGTAGTCCTGCTTTCAGGTATATATTTTGCAGTAGTTTATGGATACGTGTGCACATAAGCTCTCTCTCACAGAAACTGGTGTATATCTAGGTTATGGGACTTTGTTAGAAAGTGAACTACCTGAGATGAAATTAGAGTGTACTATTAAAGGAAAGGTCTCACCCGAGTAATGAAGCTGAAGGGTTGTCATTCCACACGTGAAGTCTCTGGATACATTCTGAGGTGAAGCATGGTGAGGTAGCAATCGTTGCTTTGGTTAGGTTGTGATCGGCAGATGCAATGTTATTTGGTTTGGATTGGGAGATGCATACGGGAAAGTGGGCCCTATCCAAGGGTTCCAGGACTGGGGGAAGTAGGGGCTCTATAGTGAAGATGTGAGGTTCCTGCTGTCTTAGGGTTCAAAAAGACACTCAGTAGTTAATATTATCATCACATTATTTGTTAATTGGGTTAACTTTGAAAAGTCCCTTTGTTATGGTTTGCTGGACAGTACCCAGTATCTTGTATATAGCTGTGCTATTGGAAGCTTCTAATCTACTTGGTCTAGGCTTTTGAGAGAGTCCGCATATCAAATACATAGCCTATATATTAAAAAGATTCAGTTTGTCTTTTGAGAAACTTTGAGACATACAATTGATTTCCCCCTCTCATATTAATTAGCTACTGATTTATATGTCTACATTTTGCTAGGAGTGTACATAAACACCATTCCCACCACCAAAGGACTGTGACCCATCCCTCCCGCCCACTCCCACCCCCCACTGGCCCAGGAAGCTACATGCCTACCCCTCACCACAGGGTTTTTACTTTGGTGCCCTACTTACAATTTGATCAGGTCCTGCTTTTAGTTTCCCTTTCAGATCTTCTTAGTCAGCTTCTGTTGATGAGTGGGATCATCCCATACTCATCTTTATCTTTCTGAATTAATTCACTTAACATAATTCCTTCTAGCTCTGTCCAAGATGGGTCAGAGAAGGTGGGTTCATTGTTCTTGATAGCTGCATAGTATTCCATTGTGTATATATACCACAGCTTTCTCAGCCACTCATCTGTTGTTGGGCACCTGGGTTGCTTCCAGGTTTTAGCTATTATGAATTGTGCTGCTATGAACATAGGAGTACACACCTCTTTTTGGTTGGGTGTTATGGAGTCCTTGGGGTATAACCCCAGGAGAGGAATTATTGGGTCATATGGAAGGTCCATGTCTAGCCTTCTGAGAGTTTTCCAGACTGCTCTCCACAGAGGCTGTACCAATTTACATTCCCACCAGCAATGTAAAAGGGTTCCTCTGTCCCCACATCCTCTCCAGCATTTGTTGCTGCTGTCCTTTTTGATGTATGCCATTCTTACAGGAGTGAGGTGGTATCTTAGTGCACTTAATTTTTTAAAAAGCCCAGTGGAACATTTAGTTTCCTTTGAAACACCCCTCTATTATAAGCTCACATTTTTGCTCCCAATATAAAAACATGAGCAGTAACTCTAAACTCAAATTCCCTAAGGAAAAGAAAGTTTACATTAAGAAACTTCATCATAGCCTTTAGTACACAAGTTCATCAGAAGGAAATGTTTATTAGCATAATAAAAGAATGCCAGGGAATTGCATGACAGTAACTAATTATCTGCCCTTCCTTCCTTCTTGGAAATAAAAAGTATTACTAAAGTTCATGTATACACATAAGACATTTTATCCAGCTGTTTCTAATCTGTGGGGGTTTTTTTTTTGTTTGTTTTTGTTTTCTTACCACTGTCCCTCTGTCATCATTCTGCATGAAAATTAAAAATTGTCTTCCGAGGAAAAATCTCTGTGTAGTTGAATGGAATAGTTTTCTAGAATTCCATTCCCAGAAAACACAACATGTTATATATTGAGTATTTTCCTCTTTCCACTGTTTACATCTACGTCTTTCAATTTCAAATCAAAATTTATCATCCGGGGAAAATAGATTATGGCATCCTATGGAAAGACTCTAATAAAAATTTACTACATAAATACTAAGTGGTATTTCTTCATTATAGTCATCCTTATAAGAGGAAATTTATTATGCATTTATTTCTCAACTTTCCTGATGGGAAATATTTCTCCTTTTTAAAGTCCAGTTCCTTAGGTGTGGGGAATATTCAATTCATAACTGCATATGGCCCACAAAATCATTTTGTCTGGCCCTCCCAAGCTTCTTTCCTGTTTTCACTTTCCCAGTCAACTATTTGTGACTTGGCAAGTCTGACAGTTATCTGATAAAGTTAACTCTAGTCATGAGTTAATGATTATTAATGTCACACTATACAGGGAATTTATGTTTTATTTAACCAGGTCATTTTTTTTAAGATAGAGAGAGGTAGAAAGAGTAAAAGTGACTACAGCACCAAAGCTTCCTTTAATGCAGAAAGGGCTGGCTTGATCCTGGGTCATGCATACAACGGAACAACCCAACATCCAAGTGATCTATTTTGCTGGTCCCAGGTCATTTGAAATTAAAAATTTAGTATAAAAATCATTAGAATGATAATTTCAATCCCTCCAACAGAATTGAAATGATTATGATTAAGGTGTTAATAAAAGACTATAGTTAGGCATCTCTCTTTCTCTGTCTCTCTCTCTCTCTTCCTCTTTCCAGGGATCTACAATGAAAGACAATATAGAGAATTAGAAAGATTAAAAACTGTACAGACTGCTTTTGTTCACTAATCCTTTCTTAAATTAAAAATTTTAATAAAAAATAAATAAATAAATAAATAAAAAAAAACTGTACAGACAACAAATCAAACATTATAGGGTATCAAAAAGGTTAGTGGCCAAATTGGAGAATATTGATTCAAACATATTCACAGACTGTAAGTATGGGTCAATATATTTGGTCTCCTTTTCTAGGAAATAAAATAATAACTTGATGCATTGATGAAAAGAAAGCATTTCAGCTGGGTTAATGTGAGCATTGGAAACACCTGGAGTTGTTTGTTCAACACAGAAAATATGGGAAGAGATCATTTTAAGATAGTCCTAGAAACTAAAATGACAGGAAAGAGTAACTGAAAAAAGAAGACCTGAGAAAGATGTGAAATAACTAAGTTTATACATACTTTGAAAAATAGAGTTCCATGAGTTGAACTTAAAATCTTGGCTTCATTCTCAATATTGAAGATCACCAGTTACACTATTTAGAAACTTCTCACATGAAAAAATTAGTTTGGGGGCAGTAGTAGATAGCACAATGGTTATATAAGGAGACTGGCATGCTTGAGGCTACAAGGTCCCAGGTTCAGTCCCCCACACTACTATGAACAAGAGCTAAACAGTGCTCTGATTAAAAAAAAAAAAGTTTTGGTGGCCTCCATCTTTCCTTCCTTTCTGTTATCTCAGTACCCTGCTTAGCTTCCTCCTTCAACCAAAGGATCTGAAAATATATCACTCAAAGAATTTTCCATTAGATATGAATCTTCATCAAGGACAATATTAATAGTTATGCTCTTTCAAAATAAACATGTGTGCTATTAGGGAATGAGTCCTTAATCAAAGACTCTAATGAGTACATTCCAATCTTGTGTTTCTTTCAAGAAAGAATACCCATATTAAATTGTCCTCTATACTCTGCCATACAGCTAACTGCTTTTGGGGAAGACTTACATCCAACATTTAATTTTCATGATCTAGAGCTTCAAGCACTGATTCTGAAACCTGGCTGAAATACTGGAACTCCTACGTTCTTTTTTAAATCTTTTTAAAAAAAAATATGTATTCCCTTTTGTTGCACTTATTTTAGTGTTGTAGTTATTATTGTCGTCTTTGTTGCTGGATAGGACAGAGAGAAATGGAGAGGGGAGGGGAAGGCAGAGAGGGGGAGAGAAAGACACCTGCAGACCCTCCCCTCTTCACCACTTGTGAAGCAACTCCCTGCAGGTGGGGAGCTGGGGCTGGAACTGGGATTCTTAACACCGATCCTTGCGCTTTGTGCCACCTGCACTTAACCTACTGCGCTACCGCCTGACTCCCGGAACTCCTATGTTCTATAGTGGGAAAGGACTTGTCAAAAGAAATTTATTTTAAAAAAAAAAGGTGAGATAAATAGCATAATAGTTATGCAAAGAGACTGTCATGCCTAAGGCTAGAAAATCCAGGTTCAATCCCCCACACCACCATACACCAAAGTTGAACAATCCTCTTATAAAAAATTATTATTAACTTATATTTTAAAATTTTATTAAATATTATCTCATTTAAAGATATATATATATTTCACATACACCTCCAGGTGAAGTTTTCTCATACTATCTATGGACAGATTTTGTTAAAAAGATTAAAGAGGGCTATATGCATGGATTAGCAAACTGATTATTCTTAACACAGTCAAGAAGCTGAAAATCAAGTCCTGAAAAGTATCCTGAGATTTTAGAGATTTGTGCAAATTTTTTCAAAATATACCTTTAGGTTCTAATTACTATTCTTCCCTCTACTGAATAGGAAGGAAGGATCTTAAATCTTCTGTGGCCTCCTAATTGGCACCTTTGCAATTTTATATCCACCTACATCTCCTAACAAATGTAGAACTTGTTTGATTTGATTTTTTTTAAAGTGCTCAGAAGCACAAAACACTTTCCCATATAGACTTTAAAACACAAACTGCTTTTTTTTTCACTTCTCCCTCTAAAGATTAAAAAAATGAAATAAAAAAATAAGTTATTTCTCATGGTCTAGGTGGTGGTGCAGTGGATTAAACATTGAACTCTCAAGCATGAGGTGCTGAGTTCAAACCCCAGAAATCCATGTACTAGAGTGATATCTGGTCCTTTCTCTCTCTCATATCTTCCCATTTACAAATAAATAAAATCTTTAAAAAAAGAATAAGTTTTCTCTTTGACATCTTTTATGAGACTGACGTGCTGCCTACTGCACTAAGGAGACAACTTCTTTGATACATTTTATAGTATCAGAGATTGACTTTCAAAAAATTAGTTCTAGCATCAATAGTGAAGATTGTTTATGTTCCCATTTTTACACAAAGACCTACCAAGGTAGAGAAATTATTGCAGGAACGTTCCATATTTCTTGAGTAAAACAGGAGCCTTTAGTTTATAGCACAAGAGGCATGCTGTGAGAAGATCATGCCTTATATCCATAGATAGCATATCACAAGGATGAAAAAAAAAATAGGAATCAATGAAAGAAACTACTGGGAAACAAATTTCAGTTCAATATAAAGACTAGCTGTCTACAATCATTATCGCTACTGTCCAAAATGACATAAACTTCCCCAGAAAGTAGAAAGCTCCCTGTCACTGGAGCATTTGAATTGTTGAGAAGTGGCTTTAAGCACCAGATGGAGCAAGTAAAAGATTTTAAGTTTTCTTTCAGGCTGTACATTTTGTCCTCAGTGTTTTTCTTTCACTTTTTCTTTATGTGCTTTGTTTTTCTTCTCCATTAAATGGTTTGTCTTCTATGTAACCATAATGTAATATGGGAATATATGCTCAAATAAAAAAAAAGTATTTTCATTTCAAAAAATATTGTAAGAAGAGAGCAATGCCTAAACTAAAAGATAGGAAAAAAATGTATTGCAAACACCAAAAAGTAGGTAGTCATTCAAGCACTATAAGAAGAAAGTTTAAAGCAAATGTCCTTTTCACTATATGTGATCAGAAAGCAATCATGATTGCTTGCTTTGTACAACTATGGAACAACAAAACAGTATGAAATTCAGGAATGTATTTAATAATAGAAAAAAATACTCACAAAAACATTGAAGGTATTAATTTAATATCAAAATAATTGCTTCAAGGTGAACATTATTAAAAATTAATAAAAGGGAACAGATGGTATAGGGTTCAATTGGGTATATAAGTTACTATGCACAAAGGCCCAAGGGTTCAAAATCCTGGTCCACACCAATATGGGGGTGTGTGATCAAGCTTCATGTGTGGTGACACAGTGCTGCATGTGTCTCTCTTTCTCTCTGTGTCTCTCTCCCTTTCCTCTTAATTTTTCTCTGTCACTATCTGATAAAATAATAATGAAATGAAGGAAGGAAGGAAGGAAGGAAGGAAGGAAGGGAAGAAGGGAGGGAGGGAGGGAGGAAAGAAGGAAGGAAGGAAAGAAGGAAGAAAGAAAGGAAGGAAGGAAAGAAGGGAGGGAAGGAGGAAGGAAGGAAGGAAGGAAGGAAGGATGGAAAAGAGGAGATTGTTAGAACCATGTTCAGCACATTTTCAGAATGAAAGGGTATAAAACAATGAGTTAGAAATTGACAAAATCTTATCTCACCAGAAACAAAAATCAACTCCAAATGGATCAAAGACCTAGATGTCAGACCATAAACAATCAAATACTTAGAGGAAAACATTGGTAAAACACTTTCCCACATATACCTCAAGGACATCTTTGATGAATCAAATCCAATTGCAAGGAAGACTAAAGCAGAAACAAACCAATGGGACTACATCAAATTGAAAAGCTTCTGCACATCCAAAGAAACTATTAAACAAACAGAGAGACCCCTCACAGAATGGGAGAACATCTTCACATGCCATACATCAGACAAGAAACTAATCACCAAAATATATAAAGAGCTCAGCAAACTTAGCACCAAAAAAGCAAATGACCCCATCCAAAAAATGGGCAGAGGATATGAACAAAACATTCACCTCAGAGGAGATCCAAAAGGCTAACAAACATATGAAAAACTGCTCTAGGTCACTGATTGTCAGAGAAATGCAAATTAAGACAACACTAAGATACCACCTCACTCCTGTAAGACTGACATGCATCAAAAAGGACAGCAGCAACAAATGCTGGAGAGGATGTGGGGACAGAGGAACCCTTTTACATTGCTGGTGGGAATGTAAATTGGTACAGCCTCTGTGGAGAGCAGTCTGGAAAACTCTCAGAAGGTTAGACATGGACCTTCCATATGATCCAGTAATTCCTCTCCTGGGGTTATACCCCAAGGACTCCATAACAGCCAACCAAAAAGAGGTGTGTACTCCTATGTTCATA
This sequence comes from Erinaceus europaeus, assembly GCF_950295315.1. NCBI lineage: Eukaryota > Metazoa > Chordata > Mammalia > Eulipotyphla > Erinaceidae > Erinaceus > Erinaceus europaeus. The sequence goes on from NC_080164.1 coordinate 92,256,648, forward strand.
GCAGCACAATTCATAATAGCTAAAACCTGGAAGCAACCCAGGTGCCCAACAACAGATGAGTGGCTGAGAAAGCTGTGGTATATATACACAATGGAATACTATGCAGCTATGAAGAACAATGAACCCACCTTCTCTGACCCATCTTGGACAGAGCTAGAAGGAATTATGTTAAGTGAATTAATTCAGAAAGATAAAGATGAGTATGGGATGATCCCACTCATCAACAGAAGCTGACTAAGAAGATCTGAAAGGGAAACTAAAAGCAGGACCTGATCAAATTGTAAGTAGGGCACCAAAGTAAAAACCCTGTGGTGAGGGGTAGACATGCAGCTTCCTGGGCCAGTGGGAGTTGGGAGTGGGCGGGACGGATGGGTCACAGTCCTTTGGTGGTGGGAATGGTGTTTATGTACACTCCTAGCAAAATGTAGACATATAAATCAGTAGTTAATTAATATGAGAGGGGGAAAATCAATTGTATGTCTCAAAGTTTCTCAAAACACAAACTGAATCTTTTTAATATATAGGCTGTGTATTTGATATGTGGACTCTCTCAAAAGCCTAGACCAAGTAGATTAGAAGCATCCGATAGCACAGCTATATACAAGATACTGAATACTGTACAGAAAACCATAACAAAGGGAGTTTTTAAGTTAACCCAATTAACAGATAATGTAATGATAACATTAACTATCGATTGTGTTTTTGAACCCTAAGACAGCAGGAACCTCACATCTCCACTATAGAGCCCCTACTTACCCCAGTCCTGGTACCCTTGGATAGGGCCCACTTTCCCATATGCATCTCCCAATCCAAACCAAATAATATTGCATCCGCTGATCACAACCTAACCAATGCAACGATTGCCACCTCAGCACGCTTCACCTCAGACTGTGTCCAGAGACTTCACGTGTGGAATGACAACCCTTCAGCTTCATTACTCGGGTGAGACCTTTCCTTTTATAGTACACTCTAATTTCATCTCAGGTAGTTCACTTTCTAACAAAATCCCATAACCTAGATATACACCAGTTTCTGTGAGAGAGAGCTTATGTGCACACGTATCCATAAACTACTGCAAAATATATACCTGAAAGCAGAAGTACACTAGAGTTTGCAGTGAGTACCTCCCTAACACTTCCTCTCCACTATTCTAAGCTTGGGATCCATGATTGCTCAACAAATTGTTTGGCTTCGTATGTTAGCTCTCTTTTCAATCACCAGGTTCCAGATACCACCAGGATGCTGGCCAGGCTTCCCTGGATTGAAGACCCCACCAATGTGTCCTGGAGCTCAGCTTCCCCAGAGACACACCTTACTAGGGAAAGAGAGAGGCAGACTGGGAGTATGGACCAACAACGCCCATGTTCAGCAGGGAAGCAATTACAGAAGCCAGACTTTCTACCTTCTGCAACCCTCAATGACCCTGGGTCCATGCTCCCAGAGGGATAGAGAATGGGAAAGCTATCAGGGGAGGGGGTGGGTTATGGAGATTGGGTGGTGGGAATTGTGTGGAGTTGTACCCCTCCTACCTTATGTCTTTGTTCATTAATCCTTTCTTAAATAAAAAATTTAAAAAAAAGAAATTGACAAAATCTACATTGTAATTCTGCCATTAGTGTTTAATAATCCAAGTCACCATAAATAAATCACTTAAATTCTATAAGACACCATAATAAATCCTTCATAAAGAATTGAGATAATTCAGTCCCTTCTATTCTTAAATCTCAGAATATCCTTAGTCAGAATTTAAGAAAAACTCCCTTTGTTCTGACATATTAACTAGTAGGTTATCATTGTGGGACTCATAAAATCTAAATGTTCCTACTCATGACCACAGAATGTGAATTCAGACCTACAAGGATGCACAGGTCACATAGGCTCCTAAGCTGAATATGGGCCCCAGATCAGATCACATCAAGGGGGCTTACAGTCAACGATATTTATACACCTTTCCCATATTTAGGAGCTATTCTCTTCCCTGATCCAGCTTTCTGTTCTTTTCTTCAGCCATGACATCATTTCCCCAGAAAATAACTTGGATCCACCTGCATATCAGATGTCAGGCTCAGGAAATAAACTAGTATAGTCATGGGCCCTTTGTAATATAACTAAAATAGGCCTACTAGCTATCTTCAAATGGAGACCCCAAATCTTCATCTGTAATATTCCAGCCTTTAGGTTCATGATTCATCAACAATTTGTTGGTCTCTACATGTTAACTCTTTTTTCAGCCACCAGGCTCCAGATGCAACCATGAAGCCAACCGGAATTCTCTGGGCAGATAACCCCACCAATGTGTCCTGGAGCCCTGCTTCCCCAGAACCCTGCCCCACTAGGGAATAAGAGAGACAGGCTGGGAGTATGGATTGACCTGTCAATGCTCATGTTCAGCAGGGAAGCAATTACAGAAGCCAGACCTTCCACCTTTTGCACCCCATAATGACCCTGGGTCCATACTCCCAGAAGGATAAAGAATACAAAAGCTATCAGGGGAGGAATGAGATATGGAATTCTGGTAGTAGGAATTATATGGAGTTGTACCCCTCTTATCCTATGGTTTTTGTTGGTGTTTCCTTTTTATAAATAAAAATTAAAAAATAAAAATAAAACCTGTATATATAAAATAAAATATCTATAAATAAATATATATAATATATAAATAAAATCTGTATATATAAAATAAAATAAAATATATACCTGAAATCAGAAGTACACTAGAGTTTGAAGTGAGTACCCCCCTAACACTTCCTCTCCACTATTCCAACCTTTGGGTCCATGATTGCTCAACAATTTGTTTGGCTTTGTATGTTAACTCTCTTTTCAGCCACCAGGTTCCAGATGCCATCAGTATGCTGGCCAGACTTCCCTGGACTGAAGACCCCACCAATGTGTCCTGGAACTCTGCTTCCCCAGAGACCCACCCTACTAGGGAAAGAAAGAGGCAGACTGGGAGTATGGACCGACGAGTCAACGCCCATGTTCAGCGGGGAAGCAATTACAGAAGCCAGACCTTCTACCTTCTGCAACCCACAATGACCCTGGGTCCATGCTCCCAGAGGGATAGAGAATGGGAAAGCTATCAGGGAAGGGGATGGGATATGGAGATTGGGTGGTGGGAATTGTGTGGAGTTGTACCCCTCCTACCCTATGGTTTTCTTAATTTATCCTTTCTTAAATAAAAAATAAATTTAAAAAATAATAAAGTAAAATAAAATTTAAAAAATAAAATCTGTTTCTTATACACGAGTACAGGAAAATTGAAACAGATGATTTCTACGAAAATCATCAGAAATCAAGTGTCAATCCCTTTATTTTTGTTTATTCATCAGACCTTCCCCTAAAACAATTTTGCTTGGTAACTTTAAGTTCACCAGCTTTCATGCTCAAGATTCTGATGCAGTGTTGGAGATCATAGCACTTACTCTGCCATCAATTTTTTGTAATATAATTTAACAACTTCTTCCTCCCTTCCTTCCTTCCTCCCTTCCTTTCTTCCTCCCTTCCTTCCTTTTTCCATCTTTCTTCCTTTACTTATTTTTCTTTCTTTCTTTCTTTCTTTCTTTCTTTCTTTCTTTCTTTCTTTCTTCCTTTCCCTATTTCTTTCTTTCCTTCTTTTTTCTTTCTTTTCTCACCTGTTTTATCTCTAGGGCTCACTGCATGCGTAACAAATCTACCACTACTAGTAGCCACCATTTTTTTCTTTCTTTTCATTTTTTTATGATAGAAACAAAGAAAAATTGAGAGGGGAAGTAGGAGAGAGGAAGGAAGAGAAAAATTGAAACACCTGCATTGTTGCTTCACTACTCAAAAAGCTTCCCTCCTACAGGTCAGGACAGGGGATTTAAATCATGTCCTTATACATATGCACTCTGTCAGATGTCTCACCTCCTCCCAACCCCCAACTACTAATCTTCTATTTAGCTTCATTTCAGTCTTTTTCGACATGATAGCAAATCACCAACTGACCTAAACTGTTCAAACTCATGAACTTCATGAAACAAATTATAAGCAATTAAATGGAAATTCATGTACTAATGAACCAATTTGTTTAAGCACAGTGAAATTGAAACAATTTTAAAGTATAAATCCATAGGGACTTATCATGTAGTTATAAAGAAAATTAAATTTAAATAATATAGTGATATACAATTTTTTTTAACCTAACCACTGCTCAGCTGTGGTTTATGATGGTGCAAGAGACTGAACCTGGAACTTTGGAGCCTCAGTCATGACAGACTCTTTGCATAACCAATATGCTATTTACCCCTGCCCAACAAATTGTTAAGTAATTATAACATCTATAAATAATACTTGATTATGGTTATTCCAATAAAAATTTCATTTACAAAAAAAAGTAGTGAACCATTTTTGGTGCTTTGGCTATTCTCACCTCTATATTAAAGTGAACTTTGTTACATATTTGTGTAAATTTGGAGTACACTACTTGAATTCTAGAACCACGTATATAAAAATAGACATAAGATCTAGTTTGCGTAACACTATAATAAGCAAACACACTGCTTGTAAACTATTCCTTTCTCTAGATATTGATGCCTAAATCACTTGTATCAAGTTAAAGAACCTAAAACAAGAACTGGGAATATCAAAGAAGACCACCTGGAACTGCAACAAGACAGTACTAAAACTACTTTGGGAACCCACCAAATCACCAGATTGTCCAGAGACCACAACTCTGCCCAGACCTCCAGCTCTACCCAACGGAGAAACTTCTCTAAAGAACAAGAAATATCAAAGATCATCTGAGAATGCCACAAGAGGAGATTGGGACAACTTTGGAATGCCACCAAGTCACCAGTGAGTGCAAACACATTTGGCTGGCTTGAGGACAGAGAGGAGCCTCAGGAGAGATTTCTGGGGCTAGAGCCTGTACCTACTCCAGAGTGGCTGGTAACAGTCTGGAAGTTTGCCAGTTGAGGAGCCATATCCAGTATGTTTTACCAACAAAAAGACTGTTAAAGGCAGGAGAGGACTCCCCTAAGACTCACAAAATGCAACAGTGAGTCTCCTTTGTTACTGCCCTCAGAGGCTGGAGCAGCAGGGGGAGGCCCCATGCTGACATTGGCAGCCTAGAACTGACCAAGAAACTCAGAAGATCTACACGCTGGAGGTCTAGAGGTGGGGTGTATACTAGGAGCCTTTCCACATTGTACTCCTGATGAGAACATGGTGAATAATTGCCTCAGAACCTACAGACTATAAAAGGGAAACCCATAGGGCCCAGCAGTACTGCCCAGCTTGGTAGAGAAGCTGAATTGAGCCTATAACTTTGAATCCTTCTTAGAATATGGGAGTCTTTTTGCATAACCACTGTGCTATATCTCCCCACCCTGATTTATCTCTTGTTCAGGAGTGAGTGATTAAGCTAAAAAAAAACTTTACTTATAGGTAAAAAGCCCTTAGGCTCCTATAGCCTACAGGGAAGAAAAAGAACACAAGAGGTTTTAACAGCCACCGTGCTTCAACTCAGGGATTGAGATAACATTGAAACAACTGTTAATTTCTACAGCTGTGGACTCTTTAAGTAGCTTACTTATACACAATGCAATCCAGGCAAGAGAGATGAGTGGACAGAAAAGTACTGAGAGAAGGACCTCATAACATACAATATATACAATGGTTAAACCAAGAAGAAACATTGAATAAATGAACCAGGACTAAAGCTGAGACAGACAGTCAATAAAGAAACAAAGAATAAGGGACCTGGCAATAGCACAGCTGGTTAAGCACAGTGGCACAAAGCACAAGCACTAGCATAAAGATCCCAATTCGAGCCCCCGGCTCCCCATTTGCCAGGGGGTTGCTTCACAAGTGGTGAAACAGGTCTGCAGGTGTCTATCTTTCTCTCCCCCCTCTCTGTCTTCCCTTCCTCTCTCCATTTCTCTCTGTTCTATCCAACAACAACAACATTAGTGGCAGCAATAACAACAAGGTCAACAAAATGGAAAATAATTGCCTCCAGAAACAGTGGATTTGTAGTGCAGTCACCAAGCTCCAGCAATAATCCTGGAAACAAAAGAAAAGAGAAAAAGAAACAAAGAAGCAAAATGAAGAGACAGATAAACTATAACTAAGTGGGATTTTCAGAGTAAAAACGATCATTTCACCATTTTCAGTCCATCTTGCATGGAGTTTGAAGAAATAATGTTAAGTGAGATAAGTCAGAAACAGAAGGGTGAATATAGGATTATCTCATTCACAGGCAGAAATTAAAAAACAAAATCAGAAAAGAAAACACTGAGCAGAAATTGGACAGGATTGATGTATTGCAATACTCTGGGGTGGGTGGGTGGGAGAGTTCAGGTCCTGGAACAGGATGGCAGAGGACCTACTGGGTGTTATATTGTTGTGTGGAAAAAGGATAAATGCTATGCATGTACAAACTATTGTATTTACTGTCAACTGTAAAACATTAATCCCCCAATAAATAAATAAATAACCTAAAGAAAAGTATCAGTAGACATAAAACAAAAGAAAACTTACTATTCACACATTCAAAAGATCTAGAGAATTTAGTGTTCAAAATTGTAATTTGTATAGTGAAAATAGAATACACCATTTGCAAAATATCTAACCCTGCATTAAGAAATGTTGTTGTACAATCAAGAAAGTGTCATAGTGGTAAAGTGCAGGGCTTATAATCATGAGTTCCTAATTTGATCTCAAGTATCACATATGCCAGAGTGATGCTGTCTCTCTCTCTCTCTCGCTCTATCTATCTCTATCTCTCTCTCACTAATATATATTTGCAAAAGTCTTATCTGTTATTATGTAAGAAAGCATTCGCCTCCACTTCTCCACTGCACAGCATACACTTTTAAAGAATGTACAAGCATGTTTGGTTCTGCAGAAAGAAAGGCTACGTTCTAATAGTTCATATTCCAAAACATGGTCTTTCTTTTTTATTGAGGGGTTAATATTTAAGTTACAACTTCTCATTCCCCCATTATAGACATCTGAAAAACACATTTATTCCCCATTTAGAGCTATTTCCACCATCATGAACCAGGATCCCATTACCCTCTCTACCAGTTTTGTTCCCATTCTCCTCCGGTGTCCTTTGCTTTACTATAATATTTCATACACAGTCCGGGAATAGTAGTGTTCAAAACAAAAGATATGCTGGCTTCAAGATGGAAGGAGTTAGGTCAATATGATGGGAGGAGAGAAATGACGTTGAGTTGAATATAAAGATGAGAGAACTAATAACATAGTTCTAGTCCAAGATGATTTATATGTTGTAGAAGTCATGTCAAAGTACAGTTTTCATTTTAAAGCAGATGAACATTCCATTGTTGAATATTTATGGTGGCAAATAATCAGATGCTTTTGCTTTCCTATTTGACCATCTTCTCAGGAACTCATCATTCCTTTCCTCCTAATAAAAACATTACTTTTTCAAGGTCTCGTTTACACAGACCTAGGGAATATTTTTAGTTGTCTAATAACTGTGACATTTCTAATATAAATATTTCGTATAGATAATACCAAAATCACTGTTGAATGCATCACCAGTATTTCCTACTCAGTGTGGTCTTGGAGATTTAAAAATAAAGGCAGTTGAACTTTTTATTCATTTTTATTTTTTTATTTAAGAATGGAGACATTAACAAAACCATAGAATAAGAGGGGTACAGTTCCGCACAATTCCCATAACCCAGTCTCCATATCCCATTCCTTCCCTGATAGCCTTCCCATTCTCTAAGTCTCTGGGAGTATGGATCCAGGGTCATTGTGGGTTGCAGAGGGTGGAAGGTCTGGCTTCTGTAATTGCTTCCCCGCTGAACATGGGCATTGACTGGTAGATCCCAGTCTGCCTCTCTCTTTCCCTAGTGTGGTGAGGCTCTGGGGAAGTGGAGCTCCAGTACACATTGATGGGGTCATCTGTCCAGGGAAGTCTGGTCAGCATCTTGCTGGCATCTGGAACCTGGTGGCTGAAAGAGAGTTAACATACAAAGCCAAACAAATTGTTGAACAATCATGGAGGTGTTGGGGGGTAATCCCTGCATGCTTTTGTGTACTTTTGCTTTCAGATATTTATTTTTCCCCTAGTTTATGGGCACATCTGAACTTATGCTCTATCTCAGGGGACCTAGATTATATCTAGGTTTGGGGACTTTATTGGAGAGTGAAACACCTGGAATGGAATTAGAGTATACTATGAAAGGAAAGGTCTCACCAGAGTGATAAAGCTGAAGGGTTGAAATTCTACACCTGAAGTCTCTGGTCAAAGTCTGAAGTGAAGCATGTTGTGGTGGTACTCGTTGCCTTGATTAGGTTGCGATCGGCGGATGCAATTTTATTTTATTTTTGAGAGCAGCATGCAGGAAAGTGGGCCCCACCCTAAGGTTTCAGGGGAAATATAGGCTCTATAGTGGAAATGTTCCAGGGGAAATATAGGCTCTATAGTGGAAATGTGAGGTTCTGGCTGTCTTAAGGTTCAAGAAGACAATGGACGGTTATTGTTATCATCACATTATTTGGTAATTGGGTTAACTTTGGAAAGTCCCTTTGTTAGGGTTTGTGGTATAATACTCAGCATCTTGTATATAGCTGTCCTACTAGTTGTTTCTGTTTTCCCTGGTCTAGGCTTTTGAGAGAGTCCACATATCAAAGACTCAGCCTATGTATTAAAAAGACTCAGTCTGTGTTTTAAGAAGTTCTAAACGTATGATCAATTTTCCCTCTCTCATATTAATTAAATAGTGGTTTATATGTTTACACTTTAATAGGAATGTACATAAACACCCTTCCCACCACCAAAAGACTGTGTCCCATCCCCACCCCGCCCCCACCCCTACCCCCACCCCCAACCTCACCCCCAACCCCTGTCATGCCAGAAAGTCCAATGACCACCCTCCCCTTCACCACAGGGTTTTTACATTGGTGCCCTGCTCTCAGTTTAATCAGATCCTGCTTTTAGTTTCCCTTTCTGTTTTTCTTTCTCAACTTCTGTTGATGAGTAGGGACATCCCATACTCACCTTTATCTTTCTGACTTAGCTGACTTAACGTCATTCTTTCTAGCTCTGTCCAAGATGGGTCAGATAAGGTGGGCTCATTGTTCTTAATAGCTGCATAGTATTCCATTGTGTATATGTACCACAGCTTTCTCAGGCACTCATTTGCTGTTGGGCACCTGGGTTCCTTCCAGGTTTTAGCTATTATGAATTGTGCTGCTATGAACATAGTTGTACACCTATCTTTTTGTCTGGGCATTATGGAATCCTTGGGGTATATCCCCAGGAGAGGAATTACTGGGTCATATGGAAGGTCTATGTCTAGCCTTGTGAGAGTTCTCCAGACTGCTCTCCAGAGAAGCTGGACCAATTTAGATTCCCACCAGCAGTGCAGAATGGTTCCTCTGTCCTCACAGCATCTCCAACATTTGTTGCTGCTGTCCATTTTGATGTATGCCATTCTCACAGGGGTGAGGTGGTATCTCAATGTTGTTTTTATTTGCATTTCTCTGACAATCAGTGACCTGGAGCAGTTTTTTATACGTTTGTTAGTCTTTTGGATCTCCTCTGAAGTGAATGTCTTGTTCATATCCTCTGCCCATTTTTGGATGAGGTCATTTGCTTTTCTGGTGCTAAGTTTGATGAGCTCTTTATATATTTTGGTGATTAGTCTCTAGTCTTATGTATGGCATGTGAAGCTCTCCCATTCTGTGAAGCATCTCTTTGTGTGATAGTTTCTTTGGCTATGCAGAAGATTTTCAATTTGATGTAGTCCCATTGGTTTGTTTCTGCTTTAGTCTTCCTTACAATTGGGTTTCTTTCATCAAAGATGTCCTTGAGGTTTAGGTGGGAAAGTGTTTCACCAATGTTTTCCTCTAAGTATTTGAGAGCTTCTGGTCTGACATCCAGGTCTTTGATCTATTTGGAGTTGATTTTTGTTTCTGGTGAGATAAGGTGGTTCAATTTCATTCTTCTGCAGTTACAAACCAGTTTTCCCAACACCATTTATTGAAGAGAAACTCCTTCTTCCATTTAATGCTTTGGGCCCCCTTATCAAAGATTAGATATCCGTAGGTGTGGGGATTTATTTCTGGGCTTTCAATTCTATTCCACTGGTCTGTGTGCCTATTTTTGTTCCAGTACCATGCTGTTTTGATGATGATGGCCTTATAATATAGTTTGAGATCTGGGAGTGTGATGCCTCCATTTCTGTTTCTTTTCCTCAAGATGGTTTTGGCAATTCTAGGTGTTTTCAGGTTCCAGATAAATGATTGTAGTTTTTGTTCTATTTTCTTAAAGAAGCTTGGTGGAACTTTGATGGTATCGCATTAAATTTGTATATGGCTCTGGGGAGAATATTCATTTTGATGAATAAAAAAATAAGTTATTTCTCATGGTCTAGGTGGTGGTGCAGTGGATTAAACATTGAACTCTCAAGCATGAGGTGCTGAGTTCAAACCCCAGAAATCCATGTACTAGAGTGATATCTGGTCCTTTCTCTCTCTCATATCTTCCCATTTACAAATAAATAAAATCTTTAAAAAAAGAATAAGTTTTCTCTTTCTAATCCATGAGCATGGGATATCTTTCCATTTCTTGGTATCAGTATCTATTTCCTTGAGTAGAAACTCGTAGTTTTCAGTATACAAGTCTTTCACTTCTTTGGTCAGCTTTACTCCTAGGTATTTTATTGATTTTGTTGCATCAGTGAATGGGAGTGATTTCTGGATGTCTTCTTCAGATTTAGTGTTTGCATAGAGAAATGACACTGATTTTTGTACATTGATTTTGTAGCCTGACACCTTGCTATATTGCCTAATAACTTCCAGTAGTTTTCTACTGGATTCTTTAGTTTTTTCTATGTATACTATCATATCATCTGCAAATAGTGAGAGCTTGACTTCTTCCCTTCCAATCTGTATCCCTTTGATTTCTTTCTCTTGCCTGATTGCTATGGCAAGAACTTCCAATACTATGTTGAAGAGTAATGGTGATAGTGACAGCCCTGTCTAGTCCCTGATCTGAGGGGAAATGCTTTCAGCTTCTGTCCATTGAGTATGATGTTGGCTGTAGGTTTACTATATATGGATTCCACTCTCTTGAGGAATTTCCCATCTATTCCCAGTTTTTCTAGAGTTTTGAGCATGAAAATGTGTTGGATTTTGTCAAAGGCTTTCTTTGCATCTATTGAGATAATCATGTGGTGTTTGACTTTCCTTTTATTGATGTGGTGAATGATATTGATTGACTTACGGATGTTGAACCAGCCTTGCATTCCTGGGATGAATCCCATTTGGTCATGATGAACAATCTTTTTGATGTGCTGTTGTATCCAATTGACCAAGATCTTGTTTAATATATTGGCATCTATGTTCATCAGAGATATCGGTCTGTAGTTTTCCTTTTTTGTTGTGTCTCTATCTGCTTTTGGTATCAGGGTGATTTTGGCTTCATAGAATGTGGAAGGGATTGTTCCTGTTTCTTCAATCTTATGGAAAAGCATTAGGAGTATGAGTATTAACTGTTTCCTGAAGGTTTTGTAGAATTCGTTTGTGAAGCTATCTGGTCCAGGACTTTTGTTGTTGGGGAGATTCTTCATAACAGTTTTGATTTCTTTGTCTGTGATTGGTGCATTTAGGTTTTGTAGATCTTCTTGGTTCAGTTTTGGAAGGGCATATGTTTCTAGCAATTGTTCCATTTCTTCCAGATTCTCTAGCTTGGTGGCGTATAGTTCTTCATAGAAGTTTCGCATGATTTTCTGGATTTCTGTGGTGTCAGTTATGATATCTCCTCTATCATTTACAATTCCATTAATTTGAGTCTTCTCCATTTTTTTTTTTTAGTGAGTCTGGCTAGGGGTTTGTCAATCTTGTTTAATTTTTCAAAAAACCAACATTTGGCTTCATTGATCTTTTGTATGGTTTCTCTTATTTTTGATGTTGTTTATTTCTGCTCTAATTTTAGTGATATCTTTCCTTCTGGTTGCTTTAGGGTTCCTTTGTTCCTCTTCCTCTAAGTTCTTAAGGTGTGCAGTAAGGTTGTTTATTTGGGTGTTTTCTTATTGTTTAATATGTGATTGTATGGCTATAAGTTTCCCTCTCAGTACTGCTTTAGCTGTGTCCCAAATATTTTGATAGGTTATGTCTTCATTTTTATTTGTTTCCAGAAACACTTGAACTTTCTGCTTGAGCATCTCTCTGATCCAGTGATTCTTAAGCAGTATGTTGTTTAGTTTCCAAATTCTGTGACTTTTAATAGTTTTCTATTTGTTGTTAAATGTTAGTTTTATTCTATTGTGTTCTGAGAAGATACTTGGGATTATTTCAATGCTCTTGAATTTGTTGATGCTGTCTTTGTGGCCTAACATGTGGTCTATACTTGAGTATGTGTTGCGTGGATTTGAAAAGAATATGTATTCCAATTTTGGTGGGTGAAGAACTCTGAAAATGTCCAAGAGGTCTAGTTTGTCCATATCTTCATTTAATTCTCTTGTTTCTTTGTTGATTCTGTGCTTTGTTGATCTGTCTTAGTGTGTGAGTGTTGTGTTAAAGTCTCCCACTATTATTGTATTACTATTGATGTATTTTTGAAGTTCCTTGAGTAGGTGTTTGATGTATCTAGGTGATCCCTCATTGGGTGCATAGATGTTAATAATTGTTAAATCTTCTTGGCTGATTGATCCTTTAATCATTATGTAATGACCTTGCCTATCTTTTATTACTTTATTTAATTTAAAATCTATTGTGTCAGAGATAAGAATTGCTGTTCCTGCCCCTTTTTTGTGGTCCATTAGCCTGTAGGATAGTTTTCCATCCTTTCACTTTAAGTCTGTGTTTATCTTGTGGCGTCAAGTGGGTTTCTTGCAAGCAGCATATGGTTGGGTTATGTTTTCTGATCTATCCTCCCACTCTGTGCCTTTTGATGGGTGAGTTTAAACCATTGATATTTATTGATATTATGGATTTAATGTGTTGTAGTGCCATTGCTCAACAAGTTTTTATTTGTTCTGATATGTTGCAGTATTATGGTGGTGCTCTTGTTTATAAGAGGTCTTTTAGAACCTCTTCAGAGAAGGTTTGATGATGGTTGTTTCTTTTAACTGTTGTTTGTCTGAGAAAGTTTTGATGACTCTATTTAGTTTGAATGAAAGTCTAGCAGGATATATTATCCTTGGTTGAAACCCTTTATCATTCTGGGCTCAATAGATATCTTGCCATTTACTTCTGGCCTTTAGAGTTTGGATGAAGTCTGCTGATAGTCTTATGGGTTTCCCCCTGTATGTAATTTTGTTTTTCTCTTTCAGCCTTTAGGATCCTTTCTTTATCCTTACTTCTTCCCATTATGACTATGATGTGTCTTGGTGTCTTCAGGTATGGGTTGATTCTGTTTGGGACTCTCTGAGCCTCTTGGATCTTTCTGTTGTTCAGGTCTGGGAAGTTTTCGTCTATTATTTCCTCTAAAATTTTTGCTTCCCCTTCCTCTCTTCCTCTGGCAGGCCAATTATATGAATGTTACTTCTTTTGAGATCATCCCACATGTCTCTGCTGTTGTTTTCAGTGTCTGTCAATCTCTTTTTGAGCTCTTTCACCTCTTTCTTAGTTTTCTCTAGCTCATCCTTTGTCTGGCTAATTCTGTTTTCTGCTTCTGCTAGTTTGCTTTCCCTTCCCTCAGCTGCTTTCTTCATTTCAGCTATTTAAGCTTTCAATTCTCTAATTGCCTCAAGATAATCAGTATTTTCCTTGGGGGTCTCATTTGTTGTTTCCCTAATACTGCTATTCCTTTCTTCCAAAGTTGGTTTCATTTCTGTGATTAATAAATTTATTATTGCTTGCATGCTTTTCTTATCTATGGTTACATCTGGCTGATTTGTAGTTTTTTCTATGCTCTTGTCTTCATTCATTGTAGTAGCAGTTTTACTTGCTCTTGATCTACCTATTTTTTAATGTGTTTTTTATTTTTATGTTCTGTTGTTCCTCAGTTGTTGTGTTTTGTGTACTAGCCACACTATACTAAATGCCTTTATGACAAATGCAGTCATCACCCTCGTAAATTACAACAGTAACTAAAGTAATGACTGAAGCAGTTTAACCAATACCAATTAGTCCCACAATGCCTCCAGTTCATGAAAAAATAGCAACCAAATCCAAATGAAAGAGAAAGAGAAAGGATAAAAGGGGATAGCAGGAATAGTCAAGTATGCAAATCTACTGTCCACTGTAAATTCTAAGAGTAGCTAGAGGAGAAGAGGAAGTAGAGCAAAGACACACACAAAGAGAGTCTGCTCTGAGTCAGATTCCTTCCCTGAAATAGTTCACAAATGAGTATCAGTGAATTCAGAAGGCAGAGCGAGAAGGAAGGGAGAAAGGAAGATGGGAAAAAAGAGAGAAAAAAGAAAAGAAGAAAACAGTTAAAAAAAAAAAAGGAGAGTTGTGGTTTTTTGTTTTTTTTTTTAATTGGCTTGGAGGTAGGAGAAGGACAAGAGTGGATAGAGGAAGTATGAAAAGTGAGACGAGTTTCTCTCACAGTGAGTGATAGTTCTTTTCGCCTGGCAACGGAAGATATACTAAGAGTTAATTTTGGTCAATCTGAGGGAAGTGGGGCAAAGGGATATGCACGTATATATAATAGTACTAGTAAAATAGAACAGAGTAAAAAGCCCAAGCAGTGGGTCTGCAGCTTGGACAGCTCCCAGTTAGCATATGCACATTGAGTATAGACAACTGATTGAGAAAGAAAACACAAGAGCAAACAAAGAAAAAAAAAAAAAACATTCAAGCAGTCTTTCCCAGGCTGGGTGAGGCTTACTTGATTAGCTAATTGTCACTCCAAATGGGTCTAAGTCCCTTACTCAAAGGAAAAACAAAAATAGCCTAGAAATTTGGAAGTAAGGTTGGAGTGGCACCCTGGTGGGTCAGGAATCTTGGTAAAGAAAGGAGCTCAACGGAGAGCCTGCTAGCAGCAGCTCCCAAACCTAGGGTCTGGTTATGGGGAGAGGGGGGCTGAGAGAAATAATCAAGAAATTTCCTTTCTTTTTGCTGTAATTTTTTTTAAATAATTTATTTCTTTATTGGGGAATTAATGTTTTACATTCAACAGTAAATACAATAGTTTGTACATGCATAACATTCCCCAGATTCCCATTTAACAATACAACCCCCACTATGTCATTCATCATCTTTCATGGACCTGTATTCTCCCCACCCACCCACCCACCCCAGAGTCTTTTACTTTCGTGTAATACTCCAATTCCATTTCAGGTTGAACTTGTGTTTTCTTTTCTAGTCTTGTTTTTCAACTTCGGCCTGAGAGTGAGATCATCCCATATTCATCCTTCAGTTTCTGACTTATTTCACTCAACATGATTTTTTCAAGGTCCATCCAAGATCGGCTGAAAACGGTGAAGTCACCATTTTTTACAGCTGAGTAGTATTCCATTGTGTATATATACCACAACTTTCTCAGCCACTCATCTGTTGTTGGACACCTGGGTTGCTTCCAGGTTTTGGCTATTCCAAAAATTGCTGTAATTTTTAACCCAAATTGAATTATAGTCACCTACTTGGACTCACGTTTAGGATGTCTCCTTGTTTGTCCCACTGAAGGCCAGATTTCTAAGGCTTTCTTGCAGTTGTTGTCAGAGCTCACAGGAGTGCAGCTATGTTCCAGCCATCATCTTCAACTTTGGTTTTTTAAGAAGAAATTTGTACTGACAGAGACAACTCTGCAAACTTTTTTTTTTTATCAACTCATTTTTCCTTATGATTTTCCCTTGAAAGAATATTGGACCACTGGTGATGACTGCATGCCAGGATAATTAGTGTTCCCCTCAGTTCATTTCTCAAAAGACCTTGGTTATTCCACTACATCATTTAGAGCTACATTTTGAAAGATACTGTCAACATTAAATCAGGTGGATATATATGATGGTTTGGTCACAACTGCAATAAGGAATATATAGATAAGCAGACTAAATATTTAAATCCCCGAAGTGAAGATTAAGTTCAGGTGGTATTCAGTTCCATATATACGAAGACAGCAGCCACATCAATGGCTGTCAGAAAACATGCACTAAGAGAATATAAGAGAACAAGAGGAAATCAACATACTGTTTGAGAGTAGTATTAAATAATATGATTGTACTTTTGAAGTTATAGAGTAAATTATCAGATTGAGTATATTGCCTTCCAATGACATACATAGTTTTCTTGTCTTACTAAGATGTTATTAAAATATTGAATGTTCTTAAGATTTTTGTATAAATGACTAGAAGATTGTCTGATATATAAAGATATTAATTTTATTTACAATCTATTTTTCCTTTTATATGTTCAAACCATTTTTATTTTTATCAAATTCTTTTCTTTTTTGAAACTAATATGGAAAATATGAGCAATTTTTTAATTAGAGGAGTCCTGTAAGCAAAAACAAAAAAGATTGATTAAAACAAACCGGTAAATCATTATTATCTTCTTCTCTAAAGTGTGTGTGCTCTCTATTGTACAGAATTGTGCTTTATATGCTACAATTTCCAGATGTGTTTGAATAGAGTGAATCAGTGGGGAATTTTGAAAAGATTGAAAAACTAGAAGAAAAAGTACCATAAAAAAGTTATTGCTCACTATGATTCTCTTCTTCACAGTAATAGATCTTTATAGGTGATTCCACTCACAGGCTTTGACTCTGCCTATTTCCCTCCAACAATGGGAAAGAATCTAGTTTCCTTGTACTTAATATGCTTTATTTTCTTGTTTAACTTCTTTATTGGGGGATTAACAGTTTACATTTGAGAGCAAAACACAATAGTGTACATGCATAACATTTCCCAGTTTTCTACATAACAATACAACCTCTACTAGGTTCTCTACCATCATGTTCCAGGACCTGAACTCTTCCCACCTACTCCAGAGTCTTTTACTTTGGTATAATACACCAACTCCAGTCCAAGTTCTGCTTAGTACTTTCTCTTCTGATCTTGTTATTGATAGTATAGATTGAAAATATTTCAATACCACTATTGTAGATTTTTAGAGTGTTCTAATATATGGCATGTTTATGGTGATCTGACAGTTCATAGAAGACCTTTCAGAACTTCTTTCAGGACAGGCTTGATGATAATTGATTTCTTCAACTGTTGCTTATCAGAGAAGTTTTTATGCCTCCATCTACTCTGAATGACAATCTAGCAGGATACAGTAGTCTTGGTTAAAGTCTTTCTCATTGAGCACTCAATATATATCTCACCATTCTCTTCTGGCCTGTAGTGTTTTTGTGGAGAAATCTGCTGCTTATCTTATGGGGTTTCCTCTGTAAGTGACTCTGTTTTTCTCTTGCAACCTTCAGGATCCTTCCTTTATCCTTTTTCCTTTTCATTCTAAATATGATGTGTCTTAGTGTCTTTAAGTATTGGTTAATTCTGTTTGGGACCCTCTGGGCTTCTTGAACCTTGTCTTTGATGCTGTCTAGAATAGAGAAGTACTCAGCTAGTATGTTCTGTAGAATGTTTTCTTCCCCTCCCCTCTTTCTTCTTCTGGTAAGACAAAAATGAGTATATTATTTCTTTTTAAGTCATCCCATATGTTTCTGTTGTTGTTTTCATTATTTCTTTTTGAGATCTCTTACTTCTTTCTTAGTTTTCTATAATTCATCCTCAATCTTGCTAATCCTGTTTTCTACCTCATTTATTCTATTCTCTCTCCCTCTGTTTTCTGTAGCTCAGCTATTTTGTTACCCTGTTCTGATACTGTATTAGCTTGTTCAGCTAGCTGTGCTCTTAGCTCAGCTATTTCAGCTTTCAGCTCTCTAATTACCTTGAGATAGCTAATGTTTTCTTTCGGAGTCTCATTTGTTGTTTCCCCATTTCTGATAATATTACTTTCAGAAGGTTTCCTCACTCCTGTGACTAAGGCTTCAATTAGTGTTTCAATGTTGTCCTCATTCTTATGTGCTTCTACATTTGGGTGGATTTTAGCTGGGCTTTTGTCCTGGTTTATTTATTCAATGTTTCTTCTTGGTTTAACCATTGTATATAGTGTATTATGAGGTCCTTCTCTCAGTACTTTTCTGTCCACTGATCACTCTTGTCTGGATTGCCTAGTGTCTAAGTAAGGTACTTAAAGAGTTCACAGTTGTAGAATTAACAGTTGTTTCAATGTTATCTCAATCCCTGAGTTGAAGCACAATGGCTGTTAAAACCTCTTGTGTTCTTTTTCTTCTCTGTAGGCAGGATCCTATAAGTAAGTTTTTTAGCTTAATCACTCACTCCTGAACAAGTGATAAATCAGGGTGGAGGAGATATAGCACAGTGGTTATGCAAAGAGACTCTCACACCCGAGGATCCAAAGTCCTGGGCTCAATTCAGCTATTGCTAGCATCCAGAACCAAGCCAGGCAACACTCCTTGGCCCTAGAGTTTCTAAACAAATCCTCTTTCTACTTTATGGGTTCTAAGGCATTTATTTACCTTGTCTTCCAGTTCATCCAGGGTACAGTGTGGAAAGGCTCCCAGTATACATCCAATCTCTATACCACAAGGATGTAAATCTCCTGAGTTTCCATCATTTTTCTGTCCCCCTGCCTCCCCCCGCCAATTTCAGCACAGAACCTCCCTGATGCTGCTTCAGCCTCTAAGGAGCAGTAGCAATGGAGACTAACAGTTGCATTAGGTGAGTGTTAAGGGAGTCCTCTCCTCCCCTCAGCAGTCTTTTTGTTGGAGGTGGCTGCTCACCTGGTAAACTCTAGACTGTTACCAGCCATCTGGGAGTAGATGTAGGCTTTAGCCCTAGCAATCTCTTCTTAGGCCCCTCTCTGTCCATGAGCCACATGTGTTTGCACTCACCGATGACTTGGTAGATTCCCAAAGTAGTCCTAATCTTGTCTTGTTGCTGTGTCAGGTGGTATTCTTTGATATTTCTAGTTGCCCAGGGAAAGGAGAGGAGAGAAACACAACTCTGCTACTCTGTAGCCCCCATTAATGTTCATTTTTAAACTTTATTGCTCTGCCTGTTGTTAGGCTGACTTTCTTAGTAGATTCAGGCTGAAAGCACTTTATACCTTGCAGTAATAACCTTAACATTCATATCATATCTAATCAGTGGATTTTTGGTGGATTTCAACATAGTTGCAGAAGGCAATGTACTCCTAGGAACGATAGCATGTATATGCTGGGGATGCATGTTTTTTAAAAGACTGCTCCAGTGATTCCAATTTCCCCAGTTTTTACTTGCCATGATTTCTGTGGAAGACATTTTTTGAACTAGATGATATTTTAGGTCCCTTAATGATATTTCCTTCAATAGCCATAATGCCACCTGCCTATGGGAACATCCTCTAGTTCTGACAAGCAATCTTGCTTCTTATTTTTCCTTAAGGGGGAGAAAGCATAAGTATGAGACCAATATAGGCAGTATATGGTATATCTCTGGAATCAGAATGCTGGAACCACCAAATACTATTTTCAGAAACTTTCAACTGAGATGATAGAATCCACCTGCTGGCCCGAATGAAGAATCAATATATTTCTTCTAACTTAGACTGAAAGAAAGGTAAACAGTATGTGAAGCTGACAGAATTTCAGTGCTAAAGAAAAACCCAGTATTTGACTCAGGTGGAGCACAGTGGGTGAAATCTGACTGGAGCTAGCACGTCATTTACAGTTCAAAGAAAACAATTGCTCCCAAGAGAATGAAACAAGGTTTCTATTAACCCAAAGCATCTGGGGTAAGGAACTGTAGATATCACCTATCTGTATGTCCTGTATATCAAACTATGACATAATAATAAAGTACTATAGAGAAAGGATGGGCAGGTGGAAACGACTTTTTTTTTCTTTTTTACCTCCAGTGTTATTGCTGGGGTTCGATGCCTGCACTACAAATCCACTGCTCCTGGAGGCCATTTTTACCATTTTTCTTGTCCTGTTGTTGTCATTGCTATTGTTAATGCTGTTATTGGATAGGACAGAGAGAAATCAGGAGATGGGGACAAGAAGATAGACACCTGCAGACCTACTTCACCACTTAAGAAGCCACCTCCCTGCAGATGGGGCACCAGGGGCTCAAACTGGGATCCTTACATGGGTCCTTGTGCTTCGTGCCTTATGTGCTTAACCACTACACCACTGCACTGCCAGCTCCCTAGAAATTACTTTTATCCTTACAAAATAGAAAAGCAAAGTACATAAGCTAGCATTTCACTGACCTTTTTTTCTTTTTTCACATCTTATCATTTCCCAGTTGAGTTTCCTTGGACATCTTTGTCTAAGTCTCGGTTTCTACATTTATAAAAATAGAATAATAGTAACAATACTTTCAGTTTAATATTTTGTGAGAATTGAATAAAATAGTTTATATCAAATAGAAAATAGTGTTTATTCAATAAAATTTAACTGAGGGTATTACCTTTAAGATTAAGATATTTTTCAGGGACCAGATTAGAGATTTTTGGATGGAAGAAAGCTCAGAAGTCCATTTTAGACATGCTTCTAGGGGCCCATAACTATGGTAGTTTTGCCTGAGTTTGATAGCTAGCATGAAGTTGGATAAAAAATATTGTCTGAGAAAATGGTGTCAGAGTAGAGAAAAGGGCTAGTAAGTTGGATTAGGGTAGCTACCATTCTTGAAAATATTTTGTGGATAGAATTAAGTGTCTCCACCCACCCGACCCAGAAGATATATATATATATATACCAGATGTAGGGAAATTGTGAGGATGTGGTAGAGCCTGGTAGGGCTTGACCTGAAGGGTGCATCTGTCTTGTCAGTCTCTCTCTACCAAGAGGTTGAGCAAGGGGGGACACAGGAACCCCAAAGGATTACTATGTCATATCAGACTCCCTACCTCGGCATTCCTTAAAACATTAAGCCAGCTCCCCCTGCTCCATTCCTTGATACTATGGCTCATACTTTTATTATCTATATATCAATCTTCTGCTTTGTCTAACAAATGACTTAAGGTCTCCACCCTATTCCCCCACCCATTCTGCTCATTTAACAGATTCTTTTTCTACCCTCAAGACCAAAGGGTATTATTAATCCTACCAGTTATACTCCTAGCAACAGTTGCTAAGGAAGCCCTCTACCATTCCTAGCCACTTCCACTGTTCTCTGCCCCTTTCCTAACCATGTGTTGTTTTCAACGTGTTATGTTGTTTTCGCCGGGCTGGCTTCACGGGCGGGTAACAGACGACCAGGGACTCATGGCTGGGTTGTACGCAGTATCTCTTTATTCATGCAGGACACAGCACAATCTAAGACGAGCTAAGCTGAACTCAAGGTACAGTACTGTAAAACTCACAATGCTGTCTTTATATATACTTGCCAAGTAAGGTGGAAACAGGATGTGACATAGAGAGGGTGGAGAGAAAAGTGACTGGTGAAAATCAGAGTGTGACAAAGAGGGGGCAGATTAGGCGAGAATCCTATCACTGAACCACAAATGCCCTGGAGGGAGGGTGGAACTTGTTAACAGTGGTTATGTAAATAGAATGAAGTGGTTATGTAAATAGAATAGTGTTAAGCAGGGGGGATTTAAACCAAATGAAACAGAAGGGGTCTCATGCATACCAATAACCATGTATGGTATTGTCAAGCCACTTCCATTTCTGACTTGTTTCTTCCCTTTTCCAGCCTGGAGAGGTGCACAGGGAGACCAGGAGGCTGATGATGGCCATTGTGGTTTGCACCACATGGCTTAGCCAGATGTGCCACTGCCCGACTCTGGGGCGCTCTGATGAACAAAGATTTGAATTACCTTGCTGCCACAAGCTTGGTTCCTGGGTCATCTCTCTGGCATGCATGGCTAGCCTGACAACCAGAGCCTGTACAACTTCTGAGTCCCTATTGGTCTGAGCTCATAGCTCATGGTTACAGCTGGGAACATTGTAGGCTGCACTCATTTCAGGACCAATCATCCTCAATTGGCAGGTCAGGATACGCCAGCCTCCCTCTGGAGACTGGGGTTGTCCCTACCATCACTGCTTTATGGTAAGGGCCCTGGGAGGGCCCACAAAATGGCTTATGATGATATGCCTGATGGAAGTGACCAGTAGTGGTGGGAAGATGGATTAATTAGAGGTCTAGGCCCATCATATTTGTGTGGGAATCTGAGGATTCCCTGACTAGGGCTCCAAATGATGAGGTGGTATGCTATTGATCAAAAGGGCCAGTATTAAGTAATCCAGTCTCCATACATTAATAATGTTGTTTTTTTTTTGTCACTACCAAGCTACCCCATCATCAGGGGCCTTAGTCAGGGAATCCTCAGATTCCCACATACACATGATGGGCCGAGACCTCTAACAGATTCCTCTCTCCGTTGTCACTGGTCATCTCCACCAGGATCAACATAGTGGACCCTCTAGTGGGTCTCTACAGGAGTTTGCCCTCAATGTGGATCAACAATGGCGGTGATTGCCCTAGTCTCTGAAGGGAGATTGTGTCAAAATACTCTTCCACTCAAGAAAGACGAGTCTTACAATGAGTATAGCCTAGAATGTTCCTGGCTATGACCATAGAATGTGAGCTCAGACCTGCAGGGATTCAGAGGTTACATAGGCTCCTGTGCTGAATATGGGTCCCAGATCAAATTGATGGGGTTTACAGTTAATGATGTTTGTATACTTTTTCCATATTTGGGAGCTACTCTCTTCCTTGATCCAGCTTTCTAGTCCTATTTCCAACTCTGACACCATCTTCCCAAGCAATGCCTTTGGCCCACTTTCATGTTAGCTGTCAGGCTCAGGCAAAAACTAGTAAAGTCATGGACCTCATGAAATATACCCAAAATAGACCTACTAGCTTTCTCCAAAATGGAAACCCCAGATCTCATCTGTTATATTTTTGTCTTTGAGTTCCTGATTATTAAGCAATTTGTTTTTTTTCAGCCACCATGTTACAGATACTACCATGCCACCAACCTGACTTCCCTGGCAGATGACCTCACCAATGTACTCTGGAACCCTACCTCCCCAGAGCCTTACCCGACTAGGGAAAGACAGAGACAGGTTGGGAGTTTGGATCTACCTGTCAATGCCCATGTCCAGTGGAGAAGCAATTACAGAAGCCAGACCTTCCACCTTCTGCACCCCATAATGATCCTGAGTTCAAGCTCCCAGAGGGATAAAGAATAGGAAATCTTCCAGTGGAGGGGATGGGATACGGAACTCCAGTGGTGGGAATTGTGTGGAATTGTACCCCTCATCCTATGGTCTTGGTGATTATTATTAAATAAATAATATTTATCGGATGACTTTAGACTTTCTCCCAGTTGTTTAAGCATTGACTATCATTTGTTGAACTCAACCAGAAATAGGTTTTTGGCATATGTCTTCTTTGGGCCTTTCTGCTAGGTTGCCAAACTAATTTAGTCTAAGTCTAATAAATTAGAGAATTTATGATGCCTTTTTTAGGCATTTCAACTAAGATTCCAGGTTTATTTGGTCTAAATCTAATCACCAAGGACTATTGAGCACTTTTACTTTAAGTTATTTAATTCCCCTCTCTTATGGATACATGTACACCTGTTGTCAGTATCCTAAACTCTATCCTATATCTAGTATCTCTTACTTAGATAAATTATGTGCTGTCTACCATGGATGTAGGTAGTCCCATAAGACCACTTCTTTCCAAGTTTTCAGACCATGGGGTTTGAATGAATTTCCATTTTGCTATGCAGGAGTTGAGAGGCATGCATTTACACCAATTCATACATCATAATATGCTAAACACAGTTGCTGTGATGGTATAAATTTTACTTCTACCTTTTTCTGTTGATAGACATTTAGATTTTCCCTAGTTTTTCTAAATGGTTCCTAGGATTTCCTTTCTTGTAAGCTATAGGAAACTACCTTAAATAGGTTGTTAGAGCTCCCACTTTCTCAGCTGTGATGTGAGAAATTTGGGTTAATTTACCTCTAAGGTTTTTTTTTTTCAAATTTTATATTTTCTGAATACTGATATATCCCATTTAATAGCTTCTAACAATGTGAATCTGTTGGGCTTTCTCATCGTCTTGGCTTCTGTGAATGAACTGGGATTAGGATATTCAGAGAGGTGCTATGTTGAGCACTGCTTGACTTCCCTAGACTCCAATATGCTCATATTGTGGTCCATTTCTTCTAGCTAAGTATCTTCTCATTGTCTTGATATGCCACTATAGCAACATCTGTGCTGCCTGCTGCAGACTTCACCTTAGGGAAATCTTCACCACTACGGGAAGACAGGCTTTACCTTACAGAGCTCTTTGAATATTTGGGAGAACAAACATGCTCTACCAGATGGGCAAGCAGTACATTGCAGAATTGATTTCATGTTGGCTAATCTCCAGGAATCTCTGCTGAGAAGTTGCCAGAGAACAAGTTCATAATAATCTTACCCTCCCCCAATAACCTATTTATGTTCTTCCTCTTCCACAAACCAGGCATTCTGCAAGACCTCCTAACCTAATATCAGAATGTGTTTAAGAAGACAACTCAGAAGAAGCAAAATCTACTTTGCTAGTTAAAATATCAGTGTGATTGAATATTTACTATAATTACTGCCACTGAGAAAAAATTTAATGTAATAAATAGTTTCACCTTTCAAAAAAAAATCAGACCAGGGAGATAGCACAGTGGCTTATGAGTTTATGCAAAAGGTTTTCATGTCTGAGGCTCTGAAATTCCAGGTTCAAGTCAGAGATAAGCAGTACTCTATTAAAAAAAATCAGAGCTATGAATTTTAATTCAGTGATAAAAACAATGTTGACTGAAGTACAATACTGTCATAAACAAATGTTACAGTGTTCAATCAGTTGCTATTTATTGGGCTATCTGAAAACTTATGATGTATTTTCCTATATAGGGTCCAGGTGACACGCTTAGCTAAGTGCACCCATTACCATTCACAAGGACCTGGGTTCAAATCCCGAGTCCCTACTACAAGGAAGAAGCTTCATGACTGGTGAAATAATATTGCCAGTATCACTCTTCCACTCTTCTTCTGTATCTCCTTTCCCCCCTCAATCTCTATCATATCAAATAAATATAAATACATATCTTTATAAAAACAAATTTCTAAAAATAATTAATATTAAAGTTCGTTGTTAAACATAATTGTTAGTGGCTAGTAAGATAGCTCATCTGGTTAGTGCACACACTTTGAGCCCAGTCCCCACTACATGGGGCAACTTGGGTGCTGCAGTGTCTTTCTCCCTCTCCCTCTTCCTCCCCCTCTCCTTTTCTTTATCTCTATCTTTCTGTCTTTCTCTTGCTGAGTAGGTGATCCAGAATAATAAAAATAATAATGCATAAAGTTACTGTTCTTCTTCTAGCGTTTGCCCTTCTTCCGTAGCCAGTCAACAGCGTCAGGTTGAAAGCTGTCAGGAGCTGCTTGTTGCTGGCTTTGAAAGTGACTGGGATCCATGTGGATTCAGTCGGCTAGGAAGGATCGTCAGTTTCCCCAATGAATGGGTACTCACGGGATGCACCACGAGAAGGTCTATCCAGTTACTGTTATAAAATGGGACGGATCTTTCTGAATGTTAGTTTTCTGGTTCCGTTCTTGCCATGAATGAGTGTGGACTGTTTTCCAATTTGAATTCAAGGTCACTGCTACTGTAGCTCTACAGTGGTAGAGCATATCCTTTGAATATATTAGACCATGGATTTGATCTATGGAATAAAATTAGATGATGATAGATAGACTGATTGATTTGATATGATAGTTCAGACAGGCAGACAAATAAGTTGGGTTTAGACAATTGCCCTTGCTTCTTGTGGCAAAACCTTGCTATAATATTGTTCTTCCATTTTCTACTATGAAGAATGAGTGATTACTGTGTAAGGAAAGGGGTAAGATTAATAAGCATATGCACATATAGTATGCTAACAATAAGAGTCATAAATGGTTCCTTAACTTTTTTTTTTCTTTTTTGCCTCCAGGGTTATAGCTGGGGCTCAATGCTGACACTACAACTCCACTCCTACTGGCAGCCATTTTTTTCCTTCTTTTTTAAAAAAATTATTTGTCTTTCTAATTATTGTTTTTTTTTTTTTTTAAGAAAAAACCAAGGTAAATTGAGAGGGGATGAAGAAATAAAAAGATAGACACCTGCAGACCGACTTCGCCTTCGCCACTCATGAAATGTCCTCTTCACCTGGGGACCAGGGGCTCAAACCCAGGTCCTTGAGCTTAGTAATATGTGCACTTAACTGGATGCACCACCACCTGGCCCTATTAACTTTTATTGCTAATGAACATAAAACTATGAGACATCAAGTTCTCCTAAAGTCGTGGTACTTAGAATTTTTCCAGATGCATCAGACCAAAAGTAAAAATTGAGTGCTATTAAATATGAATATATAGTCATGTTCACATAAGGTTCTATCAAATTAAGCATAAGAAGTTCTATTTATAAATCTGTTTTTTCATACACTTGAAATTTTAACACGATGTTTAGAAATTATCAAGAATGAACATTTTAGGGGATCAGTATTGGCTTCCATGTAGAACATACATTTTACCATTTAGAAGCATCCAGATTTGAAACTCTGTCCTCATGGAAGGTAAACTTCACCATCAGTGAGCACAGCCGTGGCATGCTCACTGTCTTTTCCTTTTTCTCTATCCCTTTTTCCTTTTTCCTTTTTCTATTTCCTTTTTCTCTATCGTACAGGCAGGAAGGCCCAGCAAAGTCCTAGTGACAATGGCGAAAAATGAATGAACCTTCTTATTCTCAGCATATGTATAAGCTTAATCATGTTTCACTTTTATTAGACTTCCATGTGGTGTTGATGTTATTCCTGCCTTTGTTTTTTTTTTTAAAGATATTAGCAATAACTTTATCAATCCTTTAGCAATGTGACTATCCTAGCCCTTGATTTTAATCTGGCCTGTAATTTTATTTGGCTGACAGAATATGACAGAATTCATGTAACATGACCTATTTGTGTCTTTGTAGCTACTGTTCTCTTCTCATTGTTTCCACTAAGTGAAAAAATCCCAAGACGGTCATTACCATTTCCATTATTATTATTATTTATTTATTGAGGGGGGTTGATGGTTTACAATGTAGTCATTGACACATGGGCCCAGCTTCATTATAAACCATGACCTCCCCACCCTTCTTTCCCTCCCTCCCCCAGAGTCCTTTACTGTTATGCAATAGACTATGACAAATCCATGTTTCATTTTGTGTTCTTCCTCCCTGTCCTTATGTATTAAATCCCACTTCTAAGTAAGTAAGATCATTCAGTATTTGTCCTTTTCTTTTTAGGCCAGTCTTATAGAAGGCAGATTTCTTAACTAAGACCTGTGTCAACCACCAGACTTATGAACAAAATTGATTCAGAACATAAAGTCCTAATAGTTGAACCACAAGAAAACGTACCAGTCACCACAATGTGAGACAAAAGCAAATCCTCTTATTTGAGGCTTAGTTAAATTGCTCATCTCTGGAATTAACAAACTAATTACCCTTTATTTATAGCCCCTGAATTTAGAGGTAGCTTGCTAAGAAAGTACAAGATAGTTGAAAGAGAAATTGGATTCAGAAACTTCTTGTTACCGTAACTAGTGTCTAGTGTTGTGGCCTCAATCTTAAATGCAGTAAGAAGACTGTTAGAAGACATATAAGGAAATGCAGTCTGTGTAATATAGTTGTGCAGCAATTACCATGACTGCTTCCTGAAGTAACTCAGAAAACAAAACATGTATATAGTAATGAATGTTTCCTATATGATCTGATTTATGTTTCCTAGTGACTGGTAGCAGTATATTGAGTCATGAAAGAGAAAATAGGTGGGAATAAGTGGAAAGGAGACATAAGTAACTCACATTGGTGGTGACATTTGAATTGGATTTGGACACAGAGAATATTTTTTCCAAGTAAGAGAAAACATTCTTATGAAATGATGTAGCAAAATGATCAAGGGCAAGAAATTCTAAAATACTCAGGGAAATTACGAATTACACCTGCTGAAAACGATAGTGGGATTTCCGGGAGGCGTGGTTTATGGAGTAGCTGCAATCAGACCTTCACTCTCCCTGATACTACTATTAAACACAACCAGAGACTGAATTGAACACATAATCTACAACTGAAAAAAACCCACAGGCTCAGGTGGGTGCTGGCGTGCACAGTTGGGGAAACTTAATATTTATTTTTAAATTATTCTTAGATCTTAACTAGCATCAAAGTACTGAAAGTTATATAAGTAAAGCATTACTGTTGACAAAAGTAAAAATATGCCATTCTAATAATAACAGCTACCATTAAGTTTTTGTTTTTTAGAGAGAGGCAGAGAAAGAGAGTGAGGAACCACAGCACCAAAGCTTCCCACAATGCCATGGCGGTCAGGTTCAAACCTGGGTGGTGTACGCCATTCCAACAGTTGCCTTTAATTAAGGATTTGACATAGCATAAGTATAGAGATGGTTTTTTTAATTTTTAAATAGCTTATAGTAATAATGAAATAATGGCCCATTCAGAAGGTGTAGTACAAATACATATGGCCTAATAATTGTTAACATTATAAATAGGGCTTCCACTCACGCATTTTTCTTCATTGCTTCAACAATACTATATGAAAGACAATGAATATACTCATATTTACACTGAGAAGAGATATGAAATTCAGATTTGGGTAGTATTTCTTAAATACCTTTAATATGTCAAATAATTCCCATGTTTTCATATACTTTGCAGCATCCCGATAGTAATTTTGTTGGGGTAGATTCAAAGGTTTATTTTTTTTTAATAATTTTGTTTAAACTTTTTATTATCTTTATTTATTTATTGGATAGAGATAGCCAAAAACTGAGAGGAATGAGGAGATAGATAGGGAGAGAGACAGAGAGACACCTGCAGCCCTGTTTCACTACTTGTGAAGCTTTCCCCCCTGCATTTTGGGACCAGGGGCTTGAACCAGGGTCCTTGCACATTGTAATGTGTTAACTTAACCTAACCAGGTGCACCACCACCTGGCCCCTGGTCCTTGCACATTGTAACATGTGCACTCAACCAGGTGTTCCAATTTGGCCCCAATTCAATGGATTATAACCTCTTTAGTGACTTCTAAGTCTAAAACATACATACTGTTCTTATACTCAAAACTTCTGGTTATAGATTAATAGTAGACCCTTGTGATCATGAGGTTGTCAAATAGTGGAGCTGGATATTTTCACAGATATTGTATACATTACAACTTTAAGTTATCTGAACATGTGAAATTTGAGTACCACATGATTGTAGTGAACGTGGGGGGTGGGGTGGGGAACTCTGATGTTTTTTTTTTTTTAATATAATACTGTTAGATTATGTGACTAATTGTCAAAGTGTGTAGATTTTGGCCTTCGGGAAATTTAGTCAGGTCATTTGCAAACCCCTGTTTCCTGGAGCATTAACAGTTTTTTCCATATATATATTGGCAATTCAACGCCCACTAGGTCCTGCTCTGCCATCATGTTCTAAGACCTGAACCACCTCCCCCCATCCCAGAGTCTTTTACTTTGGTGCAATACACTAACTCCAGATTTTTGTTTTCTCTTCTATTCTTATTTTGCAACTTCTGTCTATGAGTGAGATCACTGATAGTTTTTTTTTTTAATTGAGAGGGTTAATGCTTTACAGTTCAGTTACTGACATATGCATACAATTGAATTATGTAATTAATAGGCCCCCAAAGTTTTCTTCCTTTTCTCCCTTTCCCATCCAAGGACTCTGGGGAGGAATGAGCAGTTTTTCCTAGGGGCCAAAAAAAGACAATGGACTTTCTGTAGTGAGCAGCCCGACTTTTTCAACACATACTGACTGCCTGATTACTGGTTTTCTCATTATTACTTCAATGCACTAAGTGATACTTTGCTGACTTGAAATGGTTAATGATTCTGCTAATTGCCTAATTTACTCCTGGGGAATGCTCTTTACTAAGAGGAGCTGGCTGAACACAAAATAATTTATGCCAGATGCTTTGACTCTCTTTACTGAAAACACCTAGGTAACTGTAGAAGAGGGATTTCCCCTTGTCCTCAGTTACCCTGAAGGAATTATACAATTCACTAATACTCAAAGCCAGTGGATAATGAGTCCACACAATACTGTCATTGTTCCTTTATCTGACTTTTTGGAAGGACAAAAATTACTATAGAAAGTTAAAAGCAGCATATATTTAATTAATAAAAATATTGCAGCTGAGTTGTGTATCCAAGTTTGGACTGCCTAGAGAAAGTAAACAGATTGGAGTTTTTATTAGATACTTCAGACTCATCATTCTGGCACAAAACAATATGCAATGTACAAAATTTACTAGGAATAATCTAACAAATAGGAGTATACAAATAGCTAGCCAGTGTAAATAACTTGATACGTTCCTTTTAGATTCTGTTCATTCTTATCTTTACAAATTAGCTTTGATCAATTATCATATTTTGTATGCTTCATTCTTTTGAATGAAAAAGCCTATAATTGAGAGGGAAGGGGGAGATAGAGAGGGAGAGAGAAAAAGAGAGACCTGAAACACTACTTCACTACATGCAAAGCTTTCCAGGGTCCCCTCGGTGGGGACCTAGGGCTTCTACATTGTATCATGTGAGCTCAACCAGGTGACGACCACCTGGCCCCAATGTTGCATTCTTCTAAAGAAAATATGATTAGTCCTATCTGGTAGGTGGCTTCGTAACAGAACACAGAACTTGCATGCATAAAGTTCCTAGTTTGTTAACTAGCACCACATATGTAGTAAAGTGATACTTTTGTTCTCTCTTTTGTTAAAAAAAAAATGTAAAATTCTCTTTGAAAAATAAATATGGTTTGGAAAGGAAAAATGAAAATAAAGCATAGGAACTAAACTTTTTCAATACAATGCTATGTATGTGTGTGCTCCTCTCCAGTATTATTTTATATATTTTTAAAATTATTTATTTATTTATTCCCTTTTGTTGCCCTTGTTGTTTTTTTATTGTTGTAGTTATTATTTTTGTTGTCGTTGTTGGATAGGACAGAGAGAAATGAAGAGAGGAGGGGAAGACAGAGAGGAGGAGAGAAAGATAGACACCTGCAGACCTGCTTGACCGCCTGTGAAGTGACTCCCCTGCAGGTGGGGAGCCGGGGCTCGAACCGGGATCCTTATGCCGGTCCTTGTGCTTTGCGCCACCTGCGCTTAACCCTCTGCGCTACAGCCCGACTCCCATTATTTTATATTTTTGAGTGAGCAATCACGCATATCTCCACCATATGTGGAGTTCCAATGTTCTCTGTCCATGGTATCTCATATGGTTCCAGTGGCTGAACTCAGAGACTCAGGCATGTGATCTAACAATGAGCCTACACCTGACACCAACATAAACTCATCTTAAATTTTAATTTGGTAGACAGAGGATTCACATAGACAAGCTACAAATGCTAAGATATTATGGATCAAGTATTGTGTTATTGTTAGTGTATAGTTACTTAAGTAGATTATTTGGCCATTAACTTTATTCCTAGAACTGCAAGATACTAACAAATTTGAGAGTCCTTCTTAACACAAAAAATAAATATTTAGGGGCAGTTGTCCAGGAGGTGGCACAGTAGATAAAGCATTGGACTCTGAAACATGAAGTCCTGAGTTTAATCCCCAGTAGCACATGTTCTACAGTGATGTCTGATTCTTTCTCTCTCTTCTTCTGTCTTTCTCATTAGTAAATAAATAAAATCTTAACACACACACACACACACACACACACACACACACACACTTTGGGGTAGCGATAACTTGGGCAAAATGATAAATGAACATAATAATCAGATAAGATGCCACTTAAGACTAAGGCCAAGAAGTATATGAGTTATATTCCAAAGGGCCCATGACTATACTAGTTTTTTTGTGTTTTTTTTTTTTTTTCTGAGCCTGACATCTGATATGCAGGTGGATTAAGTTATTGTCTGGGGACAGTATGTCATGGCTGGAAAAAAGACTAGAAAGCTGGATCAGGAAAGAGACTAGTTCCCAAAGATGGGAAAGGTGTATAAATATTGATGACTATAAACCCCATAGATCTGATCTGATCTGGGGCCCATATTCAGCTTAAGAGCCCATGTGACCATGTCTGCATCCCTGTAGATCTGAGCTCACATTCTGTCGTCATGAGTAGGAATGTTCCAAGCTGCCTCACTTTCAGAACCCATCTGCCTCAGGTGAAAGATAGAGTATGTTGTCCAGCTTCCCTCTGGAGAATGGAACATTCTCTACCATTGGTGATACATGTTGAAGTCAAGGTCCTGTGGGGCCCCACAAAGGGGTCTATTGTTGTTCGTGATAGAAATGACCAGTAACAATGGCAAGAGGGATTTATTTGAGGTCTAGGCCCATCCTGTCTGTTTGGGAAAAAGAGGTCTACTAACTATCTACAAAACGGAGACCCCAAATCTTCATCTGCAATATGCCAGCCCTTAGGTTCATGATTCATTAACAATTTGTTTGGCTTTATATGTTAACTTTCCTTTCAGTTACCAGGTTCCAGATGCTAACATGATGCCAACCGGACTTTCCTGGGCAGATGATCCCACCAATGTGTCCTGGAGCCATGCTTCCCCAGAGCCCTGCCCCCAACTAGAAAAAGAGAGAAACAGGTTGGGAGTATGGATCAACCTACCAAAATCCATGTTCATTAGAGAAGCAATTACAGAATCCAGACCTTCCATCTTTTGCACCCCATAATGACCCTTGGTCCATATTCCCAGAGGGATAAAGAATAGGAAAGCTATCATGGGATATGGAGTTTTGATGTTGGGAATGGTGTGTCATTGTAACCCTCTTAGCCTATGGTTTTTGTCAGTGTTTCCTTTCTATAAATAAAAACTTAAGGGAGTCGGGCTGTGGTGCAGTGGGTTAAGCAGAGGTGACGCAAAGCGTAAGGACTGGCATAAGGATCCCAGTTGGAGCCCCCCACTCCCCACCTGCAGGAGGGTTGCTTCATAGGCTGTGAAGCAGGTCTGCAGGTGTCTATCTTTCTCTCCCCCTCTCTGTTTTTCCCTCCTCTATCCATTTCTCTCTGTCCTATCCAACAATGATGACAACAATAATAACTACAACAATAAAACAATAAGGGCAGCAAAAGGGAATAAATAAATAAATAACAAGGGCAACAAAAGGGAATTAAAAAATAAAAATTTTAAAAAAGTATATGAGAAATACCTTTCTTTATAAAGTAGGAGGAACGACTCAAGATTTATTAGTAAGATCAAAAGAAAATCTTTAAAAAATAAATAAATAACTTGTTTCTGTGCCAGCAAAATACCTCACTTGGGTAGTATGTTGCTTTGCCTTCTGTGCAACCCAGTTTTGAGCCTGGTTCCCATCATATTGAAGGGAACTTTGGTGCTGTCATTACTATCTATCATCTATTTGTCTGTCTACTTATCTATCTATCTATCTATCTATCTATCCATCTATCTATCTATCATCTATTTATTATCTATCTATATATCTCTCTCTCTTTCTGCCTCCCTCTGTCTTTCTGTTTATATCTATAGCAAAACAGTTCCAGGAAAAAAAAAAAAGACATAAGGAGAAAGAAGCAACAAGGGAGAGGCAATTCTTCAAAAGGGTAGTAAAGGAATTTTTTTAACAAAAGAAAAAAATACTGTTCTGGTTATTTATAGTGTGGTTTTTCTTTGTTTTTAGGTTGCTTGCTTTTCTTTCTTTCTTTTTTTTTTTTTTTTAGCTAAATGATACACCTAAAAACCAAATCAGAAAATTAAGTAATACCACAGCATCAGAAAATATATTATAGAGCCTAACTTCTTTCAACAATTTGACTACATAGTCAAAGATATCCCTCACAAGGTAGGGCACATACCTTGTTATGCACACATCCCAGATCCAAACCCTAGCACCATATGGATGTACCACAGTACTGGGGAAAACTCCAGTGTTATGGTGTCTCACCCTTTTTCTCTATATATGAATAAGAACATTGGTGAGAGTGATAAAATCATGCATGTGTAAGGTCCCGGATTCCAAAAAATATTTGAATACAGCTTGAGACACTCACCTAGATTTAAAAATACTACTTCTAATTTGCCAAATAAGCAAAAGACACACATCATGGTGTTTTAATGGGTAAAAATGATGCATTACAACCTAAAAGTAATTTCTTTCCATTATTATTCCACCATGAATGTGAAGACTTTTCAAACAATAAACTCTTTGTAATCTAAAATATGCCAAGTGAGTGGACACACACCATGTATTTGGAATCACCTTTAAAGTGTTTGCACAGGTAATATTAGAGGCCAAATTTCTCAAAATCAAAAATAATGCACATTACACTATCTGAATGAACTATGAAATGCAGGTAATAATGGACATTGACAGGTTGATCCATACTCTTAGCCTGTCACTCTCTTTCCCCAGTGGGGAAGGGCTTTGGGGAAGAGGAACTCCAGGACACATTGGTGGGGAAGTCTAGATGCATCATGCTAGCATCTCGAACCTGGTGGCTGAAAAGAGAGTTAACATACAAAGCCAAACAAATTGTTGACCAATCATGGACTTAAAGGCTGGAATAGTGCAGATGAAGAGTTGGGGTGTCCTCAACTTTTTTAGATAATTTTATAGATAGCTAGTAGGCATATTTTAGTTATATTCCAAAGGGCCTGTGGCTATACTAGTTTTTTTCATCGTTAAAGTATGCCAGTATCTTGCCGTTATTCAGCTTTTGCAGTCCTTGTTTTGATAGGGTTACCTTTGGAGTGAGTGAGGGAACTGTAATAGGAAGTAGGTGAGGAGGGTATCTAAGTCTAAGTAGACACTATTTCATTAGAAACTTTATACTGACTCACTACAGACTATTGTGTCTTTTTGCTTTCAGGTATATATTTTGCCCTAATTTATGGATACATGTGAACATATGCTCTGTCTTATAGGACCAGGTCTATATCTAGGTTTTGGGACTTTGTTAGGAAGTGAGCTTCCTGGAATGGAACTAGAGAATGCTATGAAAGGAAAGGTCTCACCCGAGTAATGAGGCTAAAGGCTTGACATTCCATGCCTGACGTCTCTGGACACAGACTAAAGTGAAGCATGCTGAGGTGGTACTCCTTGCGTGGAATTGGTGGTTGCAATATCATTTGGTATGAATTGAGAGAAGCATGCAAGAAAGTGAGTCCCACCCTACAGGTTCCAGGACTGGGGGAAATATAGGCCCTCTATAGAGGAAGTGGGAGATTCCTGCTGTCTTAGGGTTTAAGAAGACAATAGATAGTTATTGCTATAATCACATTATTTGGTAATTGGGTTAACTTTGAAATATCCCTTTGTTAGGATTTGCTGTATCATACATAACATCACCATAATTTATGTCCTTTGACATTATTTGTATATAGCTATGCCACTGGTTGCTTCTGTTCTCCCTGGACTAAGCTTTTAAGAGAGTCAACATATCAAAGACTCAGCCTATATATTAAAAAGACTCAGTCTGTGGTTTAAAACTTTGAGACATTCAATCAATTTTTCCTCTCTCATATTAATTAGTGACTTATATGACTAAAAATTGATATGAGTGTACATAAACACCATTCCCACCAACCAAAGACTGTAAGACTGTGTCCTATCCCATCTCTCCTTCCCCCCACCCCCACCCTCACATCCACCCTCACCCTCAATCCAGGGTTTTTACTTTGGTGCCCTACTCCAAATTCAATCAAATCCTGCTTTGAGTTTCCCTTTCTGTTATTCTTTCTCAACTTCTGTTTATGAGTGGGATCATCCCATTTGCTTGGCTTTGTATGTTAACTCTCTTTTCAGCCACCAGGTTCCAGATGCTAGCATGATGTCAACCAGACTTCCCTAGACAGACAACCCCACCAGTATATCCTGGAGATCTGCTTCCCCAGAGCCCTTCCCCACTAGGGAAAGAGAGAGACAGGCTGGGAATATGGATCAACCTATCAACACCCATGTTCAGCGGGGAAGCAGTTACAGAAGCTAAACCTTCAACCTTCTGCATCCCACAATGACCTTGGGTCCATGCTCCCACAGGGTTAAAGAACAGGAAAGCTATCAGGGGGAGGGATGGGATATGGAGTTTTGGTGGTGGGAACTGTGTGGAGTTGTACCCCTCTTATCATATGGTTTAGTCAATGTTTCCTTTTTATAAATAAAAATGGACCCAGGGTCATTGTGGGTTGCAAAATGTAGAAGGTCTGGCTTCTGTAATTGCTTCCCCGCTGAACATGGGCATTGACTCGTCGGTCCATACTCCCAGTCTGCCTCTCTCTTTCCCTAGTAGGATGGGTCTCTGGGGAAGCTGAGCTCCAGGACATATTGGTGGGGTCTTCAGTCCAGGGAAGCCTGGCCGGCATCCTGATGACATCTGGAACCTGGTGACTGAAAAGAGAGTTAACATACAAAGCCAAACAAATTGTTGAGCAATCATGGACCCAAAGATTGGAAAAGTGGAGAGGAAGTGTTAGGGGGGTACTCACTGCAAACTCTAGTGTACTTCTGCTTTCAGGTATATATTTTGCAGTAGTTTACGGATACGTGTGAACATATGCTCCCTTTCACAGAAAGTGGTGTATATCTAGGTTTTGGGACTTTGTTAGAAAGTGAACCACCTGAGATGAAACTAGAGTATACTATGAAAGGAAAGATCTCACCCAAGTAATGAAGTTGAAGGGTTGTCATTCCACACATGAAGTCTCTGGACACAGTCTGAAGTGAAGCATGTTGAGGTGGCAACCGTTGTGTTGGTTCAGTTGTGATCGGCAGATACGATATTATTTGATATGGATTGGGAGAGGCATATGGGAAAGTGGGCCCTATCCAATGGTTCCAAGACTGGGGGAAGTAGAGGCTCTATAGTGGAGATGTGAGGTTCCTGCTGTCTTAGGGTTCATGCTCCCAGAGGGATAGAGAATGGGAAAGCTATCAGGGGAGGGAGTAGGAAATGGAGATTGGGTGGTGGGAATTGTGTGGAATTGTACTCCTCCTACCCTATGGTTTTGTTAATTAATCCTTTCTTAAATAAAAAATTTTAAAAAGAAGATAAATGCAATGGACTTCATAGTTCAGTGAAACTATTAGTCTCCAAAGAGACTTTTTTTTTAATATTATCTTGAGTTTTGTATTATTATTATTATTGCCACCAAGTTTACTTCTGGGGCTCAGAATTTGCATGATAATTTCACCCCTCCCAGCCCCAATTTTTTAAAGGTAAGAGACAGGAAGGAAGAGAAGGAGAGATAATACACTTATAGTACTGCTATACTACTCAAGAATCTTTTCCCTCTGTGAGTGGGGCCTGAAAGCCTTATGGTAACATGAGCACTCTACAGCGTAGTCCCTTAATTTCCATTTTTGGTGTCCAATCCAAAGGCTAATTGAAAGGAAAAGATGTCTTCCATTTCTCCCACAGCTGTCCTCAGTAACATTTGTTTAAAATAGGATCAAGTAGTCTCAAATATAAAGACAGTTAAGGGATTGGGTGTGGCACACCCAGTTGAGTGTACATAGTACTAAGAACCAGGACCCCGGTTTAAGTC
The DNA here is from genome assembly GCF_950295315.1 of Erinaceus europaeus. NCBI lineage: Eukaryota > Metazoa > Chordata > Mammalia > Eulipotyphla > Erinaceidae > Erinaceus > Erinaceus europaeus. The sequence goes on from NC_080164.1 coordinate 92,294,124, forward strand.
CCCGCTCCCCACCTGCAGGGAGGATGTTTCACAAGCTGTGAATCAAGTCGGCAGGTGTCTATCTCTCACCATCTCTATCTCCCTTTCCCTTCTCAATTTTTTACTGTCATACCAAATAAAAATGGTGAGGGGTGGGGAGTGGCCACCAGATTCATAGTCCTTGCACCAAGCTCCAGCTACTGGATGCATAAACAAACAAACAAATAAGTAAATAAATAAATACAGTTAAGAGGGATGAAGAACCAAAAGTGGGCCCCAGATCACATCAAATCTATGGGGTTTACAGTCAACAGTATTTATACTCCTTTCCCATATTTGGGAGCTACACTCCTCCCTGATGCAGCTTTCTGGTCCTTTCCCCAGCCATCACATCATCTCCCCAGACAAAAACTTGGATCCACCTGCAGATCAGATTTCAGGCTCAGGCAAAAGAAAAAAAAAAAAAAGAAAGAAAGAAAAACACTAGTATACAGGCCCTTTGAAATATACAGGCCCTTTGAAATATAACTAAAATATACCAACTAGCTATCTACAAAATGGAGGAACCCACCCCCAACACTTCATCTGCACTATTCCAGCCTTTATGTCCATAATTGGTCAACAATTTGTTTGGCTTTGTATGTTAACTCTCTTTTCAGCCACCAGGTTCCAGTTGCTAGCATGATGCCAACCAGACTTCCCTGGACAGACAACCCCACCAATGTGCCTTAGAGCTCCGCTTCCCCAGACCCCTTCCCCACTAGGGAAGGAGAGAGACAGGCTGGGAGTATAGATAGACCAGTCAACACCCATGTTCAGCAGGGAAGCAATTACAGAAGCCAGACCTTCAACTTTCTGCATCCCACAATGATCTTGGATCCATACTCCCTGATCAAGCTTTTTGGTCCTTTTCCAGCCATGACATCATCTTCCCAGACAATAACTTGGATCCACCTGCATATCAGATATCAGGTTCAGGGGAAAAAAACAAAACAAATCAAAAACAAACAAACAAAACTAGTATAGCCACAGGTCCTTTGGAATATAACTAAAATATGCCAACTAGCTATCTACAAAATGGAGGACCCCCCAACTCTTCATTCACACTATTCCAGCCTTTTGGTCCATGATTGGTCAACAGGCTGGGAGTATAGATCACCCTGTCAATGCCCATGTTCAGCAGGGAAGCAATTACAGGAGCCAGACCTTCCATCTTCTGCATCCCACAATGACCTGGGGTCCATACTCCCAGAGGATAAAGAATAGGAAAGCTATCAGGGGAGGGGATGGGATACGGAGGTCTGGTGGTGGGGATTGTGTGAAGTTGTACCCCTCTTATCCTATGGTTTTGTCAATGTTTCCTTTTTGTAAATAAACAATAAAAAATAAAAAAATAAAAGGACAAGATCAATGGATCTATAACTAGGAACATAACTGGGTAAATACAGAACCACAGAACCTGGCAGACTAATGCTCATAGTCTCTCTCTCTCTCTCTCTCTCTGGTAGCATATTTTTATAGCTAGTTGGATCAATTTTAATGTCATTTGAGGAACTGAGTAATATAAATCCGAATCCTAATCAGTAAAAGTGGGAAGGAATAGAACATTAAGGCCCAACTCCTAAACTGAAAAAAAAAAATCAGCAAAGATTTATTAGGATCTGTCACAGTTCTAAAGAATGAAAATAAAACTTACCAGTTCTATTTTCACAGTGATTTTACTCTATTAGACAATCACAGTAAAGGATTTAGCAGCTAGGTGGGTTTAAGTCTGCACAGATAAAGTCTACTACTATAATTGCAACACTTATCACACAAGAATTAAAAAAAGATTATTTTTGTCTCTTGAAAGATGCCCTACTTCTTAAATAAATCACTATTGTGAAGTGTTCGCACATTTGCTTTGTTCTTTATTTCTTAATGTGTATCAGAAACAGCTCATCTTTTGCTGTTCTTCTATACAAAAAGATACCAATAACCTAGCACTAAAAGGAAAAGTAAAAAAAAAAAGGAGTTAATTTCTATGTGTGATGTGCTTTTATAGGCAAAACTCAAATGAAATAGCAAATGGTTATTTAAAAATATAGTTTTTCAGGATCAAAATTTAATGGTTAATAATCTCCCCCTCCTAATTTTTTATTCTGCCTTCAATTATTTCACAATAAGTAGAAATAAATCTACCCACTTGTTGTTAATTATCTGTATTCTTATTTCTTTCCAATTCATTTCTTTGATTTCTCACAATGTGATAAGATTGAAAAAGTTACCGTGATTCTCTGCAGAGCCTTCCAATAAGGGATAATTTATCTTCTCCCTATACCTTATGACTTTACTTACTTTGGTTGGTAAAATGCAGCAGCAATGTTGTGTACACTCAAAACCCAAGCCTGGAAAGCATCTCTATCTTTGAAATTTTGAAATCTCTCACTGCCATGTGAGCTTTCAAGGTTATCATGATGAATAATGACACATGAGTGGTCAGGTAATTTCCTTTCCCTATTTGATAACTGATGGACTGCCAGACATGAAAGACCATCATTTGTAGCTCAGCCAAATCAGGAAACTGGGGAAGCCAGTCAAGGTCAGTGTCCATGTATCTTGACCCAGATCAAGTAAGGATACTGAGCTAATAATGTTTTTGAATCACTGTGTTTCATGTTATAGCTGACATATTTCCTCAAACATATACCCCAATTCTTTTTGCCTCCTTAACATCAGCAATAAAATATCTGTCTTGAAAATCTTGTTGATGGCTTCATATCTATTAAAGGCTTAATTTTGTCTGTGTGTAGGTGTATGTAGTGTGCATTTTCTAATAATGCAAGTGAAATTGTGTTTTATATGTCTAAAATACTATTATTCACTTAGAGTTGTTGATGAGATAAATGTGGACAACACAACAATATATGGCTTCATATCATAAAAATTGAAAAAAAAAGTCAGCCATGATTATATACAGAAAGCATTAAAGCAAATGCAAGGAATCCTAGAGTCTGTGGAATCTCCTTTTCTCTAAATTCTTGATTAAGAAGCAATATGTTCTTTTTTATTTTTTATTATCTTTATTTATTTAATAGAGACAGCCAGAAATTGAGCAGAAGGGGGTTTCAGAGACAGAGAGACACCTGCAGCTCTGCTTCACCACTTGTGAAGCTTTCCTCCTGCAGGTAGGAACCAGGGACTAGAACCTGGGTCCTTGCACATTGTAATAATGAGCAACCAGCTGCACCATCATCTGCCCCATGAAGCAATCTGTTCTTACTTGGTAGAGAGGAATATAAAATTTTACTTCAGGGCTGGGCAGTGGCTCACTGGGTTAAGTACACATAGTGCAAAGCATAGGACCCGCATAAGGATCCCAGTTCGATCCCTCGTTCCCCACCTGCAAAGGGAGAGTCACTTCACAAGTGGTGAAGCAGGTCTACAGGTGTCTCTCATTTCTCTATCTTCCCCTCCCCTCTCAATTTCTTTCTGTCCTAGCCAAAAAAGGGGGGGAATGGCCACTAGGAGCAGTGGATTCATAATTCAATTACCGAGCCCCAGCAATAACCCTAGAGGCAAAAATTATTTTTATTAACTCATTAACTAATTAAATTTTACTGCTAGGGGGTCTGATGGTGGTGCACCTGCTTGAGTACATATGTTATAATGCACAAGGATCCAGGTTCAAGCCCCTGATCCCCACCTGCAGGGGGGAAAGCTTCACAAGTAGTGAAGCAGAGCTGTTGCTGACTCTCTGTCTCTCTCCCTATCTATCTATCTATCTATCTATCTCCCCCTTCCTCTCAATGTCCAGCTTTCTCTATCAAATAATAAGACAATTGTTCTTTAAAAATTTACTTCTGGGGTTGGGTGGTGGTCGACCTGCTTAAGAACATGTATTACAATGTGCAAGGAGTCGGGTTTGAGCCCCCAGTCGCCACTTGCAGGGGGAAAACTTTATGACTGGTGAAGCAGGGCTGCAAGTCTGTCTCTCTCCCTCTCTATCACCCCCTTCCTTCTTGATTTCTGTCTCTATCCAATAAATAAAGATAATAAAAAAATTTTAATTACTTCTAATGCATTCTAGAAATTTGTAAATGTTTTTCTTTATTGGGAGGATTAATGGTTTACAGTTAGCACTAAAATACAGTAATTTGTACACATGTCACATTTCTCAGTTTTCCACATAACACTCTAATCCTCCTCTCTAGAAAAGTTTTATCCTCGTATGGTTCCCACAGTCCTTTTTATTTTTCTCTAATGTGCATAACTATACTCATCAGTTTGCTCTTCTATCATATAAAGGTTCGCATGGTTTATTTACTATAGGTATTTATTGCCATCTATTACATTCACATTTATGTAGTACTTATCCTATAGCAACAATTTTGACATGCAGTAGACCTTTAGCAAATTATTCTTGAATTTAATTATTCTCAAATCCTACATATCAAGAGGATCAGAGGCTATTTTAGTGTTAAGTTAGTTTTATGGTTGTGCTTTACATAAACATATATATATATAAGCAAATTATGATGATAATACAATTAAAGCTTTAGCTCATTTCACTGGGAAAAGAATACAATAAAGTCGATGAAGACCTGCTGAGTAATAACTTGATTTTCTTAATCAAGGTTCTTAATCAAGGTAGAGATTACATATGAGATATCTATGTGTTTCATGGTAATAAAAAGCATTCACTTTTCTGATTCTTTGCTCTACATTATTCTTTATTTCCCTTAAACAAAAAGGATTGTAACCCCTGAAGTCTTTTTTTTAATATTTATTTATTTATTAATTTTCCCTTTTGTTGCCCTTGTTGCTTTATTATTGTTGTTGTTGTTGTTGTTGTTGATGTCGTCATTGTTGGATAGGATAGAGAAAAATGGAGAGAGGAGGGAAAGACAGAGAGGAGGAGAGGAAGATAGATACCTGCAGATCTGCTTCACTGCTTGTGAAGCCACCCACACCCCTGCAGGTGGGGAGCCGGGGGCTCAAACCAGGATCCTTAAGCCGGACTAGTGCTTTGTTCCACCTACGCTCCCGCCCCTGAAGTTTTGATCTGAATAAGATCCCCAGGGAGGTATAGTTGTGAACAGCATCTTCTCATTCCTATATGACCCTCGGGACTGTAACTCTTTCTTCACTAAACTTTTACTATTATGTTACTTGCTCCTTAGTCTTTCTAATGACTCAAATGAGAATTCTTTGTGACTTTCCCACTGGTGGCAAATGAAAAACAAATTTGTTCCTTAGAATGTTCGCCAGTCAATGTATCTATCATTCTTTGCTATTCAAAAATGATGGATAAGAAAAAATTACTACTTAAAACCACATAACAAATGTTTTATGAAGTAGAAATATTTTGGTGATGATTTTAATGTAGAAAACTTGATATTTGGGGGACAGGCGGTGGGTCACCCAGGTAAGGGCACATTAACTGCAAGGACCTATGCAAGGATCCATATTTGAGCCCCCTGATACTCACTTGCAAGGGGAGATGATTCACATGTGGTGAAACAAGTCTGCAGGTGTCTGTCTTTCTCCCTCTCTAACTCTCATTCCTCTCTTAATTTCTTTCTGTCCTATAGAATAAAATAGAAAAAAAAATACTAAAAAGGAAAAAATGGCTACCAAGAACAATGAATTCTTAGTGCTGGCATCAAGCCCCATCAGCTAAAGGGGAAAAAATAACAAAGGAAGAAAGAAAGAAAAGAAAGGGGAGGAAACTTGATATTTACAATTTAGCTTACATAAATAACACTAACAAACTTTGACTTTGTAACATTTAACACCCAAAGTGACTTTAATATGGTGGTAGTCAGGGAAATATTTGACTTCTTATACTGTGAAAACAGAATTGCTTTTTCCAGTTCTTCATTAGGAGACCTTTCCTTCTATTGTATTCACTGAATCAATGACTTAACAGACACTTCCTTTCTAACTTAAATGTATAGAATTATGTTTATGATAAAGAGATAGAGAGGGGGCCAGGTGGCCACCTAATTAAGCACACATATCAAGAGACAGAGACACCTGCAACCATGCTTCACCACTCGTGAAGCCTTCCCCCTGCAGGTGGGGACCAAGAGCTTGAACCCATGTCCTTGCACACTGTAATGTGAGTGCTTAACTAAGTGCACCACCTCCCAGTCTCAAAAAACTTTCTTAATTGTCACTGATACTATTTTTATAACAAATACAATGGTCAAATCTTTTGAAATCTCTTGAGGAGAAATGAATATTGCCTAAAAACAATAATAATCATGCAAATTTATTGATGAGTTTTTATCTTTGGTCATTAAGAAGCATTGCTAGTGATGTAGACAATACAAAATTAACTGAAATATTTAACTGAATAAATATGTTATAAGCAGTTGACTCAATTCAGTTTTTAAATATCAGGTTTGTAGAGATGTGTGCTTTAGTGGAAAATCTAGCAATTTGTTCTTCTACAGTCACTGATGGCTGAAACACAATGATATTTTGAACTGTGACTACATATGGTAATTATTGTCTTCTTTGTTTTACTAAGGATTAAGTCAGTGAAGTAGGTTACATGTTAAGTGGATGTAACATATGCAGCTGTAGTGCTCACTATAAGCCTGCTTTTTTTTTCTTTTTCATTATTTTATCTCATATGGTATATATAAGATATATGCCATATGAGATTAAAAAAATATTGATATATATGTATATATACATGGAAGGGGGGAGTTTCACATGAAAGAGTAACCTGAACACCACTCTAACCCAGGCATTACTGGGCTTCAAATCCAGAGCCTGAGCCTTGGGCTTGCAAGTCCTATTAAGCCTGCCTTTTAAAACACAAAAACTGAAAGGAATATAGATTATTGATGATGACTCCTAAAAAGAACGGTCACATTATTTAGTTGAAATCAAATATTAAATATACAGTTTTATGATCTCAAATTTTTTAGTGTTTGGAGATAAAACAATTCTTGAATGCCCAGTTCCCACACCATTTATATTCTAATAGATGATTTTTTTTTTCAGAACAGTGGGAAAGAAATACTATCTGAAACAAAAAGAAAGAAAAATAAAGAAAAGGAGAGTGGAAGGAAGTTGTGCTCCTGGTTAAGTGCACACATTAACATGTAAAGACCCAGGTTTGAACTTCTGCTCCCCACCAGCAGAGGAGATGCTTCATGAATGGTGAAGCAGGTCTGCAGGTGTCTCTCTCTCTCTGTGTGTCTCTCTCCTTCTCTATCTCCTTCTCCCCTCTCAATTTTTCTCTGTTCTATCAAATAAAATAGAATGAAAAAGAGAGGAAGAAGAAAGACAGGGAGGGAGGGAGGAAGGAAGGAAGGAAGGAAGGAAGGAAGGAAGGAAGGAAAGAAGGAAGTAAGTGCTGGGAAATTATGCAGATGAGGTCACATCCACCATGTTGTCCCATCAGGGCACTGTCAATTCGATAGTTGATAATATAATCCTGGATTCTGTATACATGCAAATAGAATACAGTAAAATATATAGATATAGATATAGATATAGATATAGATATAGATATAGATATAGATATAGATATAGATATAGATATAGATATAGATATAGATATAGATATAGATATAGATATAGATATAGATATAGATATAGATATAATCCTGGAGTGCCTTGTTTACTCCTCCCCCTTCCCATTCCTGTAAGAGCTGTTATCCTATCACGGAGTGCCTTGTTTACTCTCCCCCTCCTGAGAGAGCTGTTCTTCTTCTAGCGTTTGCCCTTTTTCCGTAGCCAGTCAACAGCGTCAGGTTGAGCCTGATGTAAAGTTTCAAGACCTCCTTTGAATCTGGAGAGGTGGCAGTCATTGACTATGTGGGTCATAGTCTGTCTGTAGCCGCAGGGGCAATTTGGGTCGTCTCTGGCTCCCCAGCGATGGAACATGGCGCACCGGCCATGGCCTGTTCGATAGCGATTGAGGAGGGCCCAATCATAACGTGCTAGGTCAAAGCCGGGTTGACGCTTGCAGGGGTCTGTGATGAGGTGTTTGTTCTTTACCTCAGCTGACTGCCAACTCTGTTTCCAAGAGACTGGAACAGAAAAGTTCAGTGTAGGCATAGGGGACCAGATTGGGTGACGAGACGTCAAGCGTTGGACAGGGTGGGCGAAGATATCCGCATATATTGGCAGGTCTGGTCGAGCGTAGACGTGGGAAATGAACTTAGATGATGCCACATCCCGACGAATATCGGGTGGGGCGATGTTGCTAAGAACTGGCAGCCATGGAACCGGGGTGGAACGGATGGTTCCAGAAATTATCCTCATGGAGGAATATAATTTGGAATCGACCAAGTGGATATGGGGGCTATGGAACCATACTGGGGCACAGTATTCTGCAGTGGAATAGCATAATGCCAGAGATGATGTCCATAGTGTGGAAGCGCTCGTGCCCCATGAGGAGCTGGCCAGTCTTGCAATGATGCTATTCCTCGTGCCCACCTTTGCTGCAGTTTTTATGAGATGTTTGTGAAATGACAGGGCGCGATCGAAAGTAACGCCAAGATAGACTGGCTGGGCTTCATGCCGGATTCTCGTATCGCCAAGCTGCACATTAAGCTCACGCGAGGCCGAGGCATGGTGTAGATGGAAAATAGATGATACCTTTTTTTGCAGTGCTAGGGATTAGTTGCCATTTTTTACAGTAATCAGATATCAGAGACATGTCTTTCGTGAGTGTTTCCTCGAGGATGTCGAACTTGGATGCCTGAGTTGCACAGCAGATGTCATCGGCGTAGATGAACTTCCTTGAAGAAGTTTCTGGGAGGTCATTGATGTAAATATCTATTTTTAGAGAGCTGTGATCCTATCCCTGAGGGCCTTGTTTCCTAGCCAATCACATCCTGATTTTCTCCCATAAAAGCCCTACTTCTTTTTTTTTTCTTTTTTATTTAAGAAAGGATTAATTAACAAAACCATAGGGTAGGAGGGGTACAATTCCACACAATTCCCACCACCCAATCTCCATATCCCACCCCCTCCCCTGATAGTTTTCCCATTCTCTATCCCTCTGGGAGCATGGACCCAGGGTCATTGTGGGTTGCAGAAGGTAGAAGGTCTGGCTTCTGTAATTGCTTCCCCACTGAACATGGGCATTGACTGGTCGGTCCATACTCCCAGTCTGCCTCTTTCTTTCCCTAGTAGGGTGGGTCTCTGGGGAAGCAGAGTTCCAGGACACATTGGTAGGGTCTTCAGTCCAGGGAAGCCTGGCCAGCATCCTGATGGCATCTGGAACCTGGTGGCTGAAAAGAGAGTTAACATACGAAGCCAAACAAATTGTTGAGCAATCATGGACCCAAAGGTTGGAATAGTGGAGAGGAAGTGTTAGGGGGGTACTCACTTCAAACTCTAGTGTACTTCTGCTTTCAGGTATATATTTTATTTTATTTTATATATACAGATTTTATTTATATATTATATATATTTATTTATAGATATTTTATTTTATATATACAGGTTTTATTTTTATTTTTTAATTTTTATTTATAAAAAGGAAACACCAACAAAAACCATAGGATAAAAGGGGTACAACTCCATATAATTCCCACTACCAGAATTCCAGATCTCATTCCTCCCCTGATAGCTTTCGTATTCTTTATCCTTCTGGGAGTATGGACCCAGGGTCATTATGGGGTGCAAAAGGTGGAAGGTCTGGCTTCTGTAATTGCTTCCCTGCTGAACATGAGCATTGACAGGTCAATCCATACTCCCAGCCTGTCTCTCTTATTCCCTAGTGGGGCAGGGTTCTGGGGAAGCAGGGCTCCAGGACACATTGGTGGGGTTATCTGCCCAGAGAATTCCGGTTGGCCTCATGGTTGCATCTGGAGCCTGGTGGCTGAAAAAAGAGTTAACATGTAGAGACCAACAAATTGTTGATGAATCATGAACCTAAAGGCTGGAATATTACAGATGAAGATTTGGGGTCTCCATTTGAAGATAGCTAGTAGGCCTATTTTAGTTATATTACAAAGGGCCCATGACTATACTAGTATTTTTCCTGAGCCTGACATCTGATATGCAGGTGGATCCAAGTTATTTTCTGGGGAGATGATGTCATGGCTGAAAAAAGGAACAGTGGAGAGGAAGTTTTAGGGGGAAAGCCCTACTTCTTCCACCTCTTGCTCCCTTAGCCCCTTCACCTGCGGACGTGGAAAAGGGTTGCTGCATATAGCGGGAGGTGGCCATTTTGGTAGCTCCATGTGGCCCGAACCACTGTGCTCTCACCCAACTCTGAGGTGCCCACACAAATAAAGATTTGTGTTCCCTCTTCACCCCGGATCTCCTCTATCTCTCCTCTGCAGCACAGCCCAAGAAGGAAGGAAGGAAGGAAGGAAGGAAGGAAGGAAGGAAGGAAGGAAGGAAGGAAGGAAGGAAGGAAGGAGGAAGGAAGGAAGGAAGGAAGAAAGGAAGGAAGGAAAAAGACTGTTGGGTGCCAGGTGGTAGAGCAGTGGATTAAGCACACATGGTGCAAAGCGTGGCATTAAGGATCACAATTCAAGCCCCCAACTCCCCACCTGCAGAGGGACCACTTCTCTCTATCTTTCTCTCCCTCTCTCTGTCTTCCCCTCCTCTCTGTATTTCTCTCTGCCCTACCAACAATAATAATAACAAAAGCAACAAAAATGGGGGGATGGCCTCCAGGAGCAGTGGATTTGTAGTGCAGGCACCAAGACCCAACGATAACCCTGGAGGCAAAAAAAAAAGAAAAAAGACTGTCAAGAGTGGTAGATTCACAGTGCAGGCATCAAGCCATAGGGATAACACGAATGGAAGATTAAAAAAAAGTTATCTCCTAAGAATACAGTATGAGCACAATTAAAAAAAAATGTATATAACCTTCAAGGGAGTCACTTCACAGGCTGTGAAGCAAGTCTGCAGGTGTCTTTCCCTTTCCCCCTCTGTTTTCCCCTCCTCTATCCATTTCTTTCTGTCCTATCCAACAATGACAACATCAATAACAACAATAATAATAATTACAACAATAAAAAAACAAGGGCAACAAAAGGGAATAAATAAATATAAAAAATTTTAATGTATAGAATACATACTATGTCCTATATACTATTAAATGCCTTACATTAATTATTTTTTAACTTGACATTAACTTTAAAAAGTAGGCATTATCATTCTATTTTAGAAATAAAAGAGATAAGACATGTCTTAAGTTCACACAATAACAATATATACTTGATATATTTTGGCTATGAATATCCAATGTTAAGTCTGCCTCCTTGCTGCTCTGTATATAGCATATACCTTCTTATACAAATGAAAGTTTATCAGAAATTAGATATAATCATACTAATACTGAAGAACCAACCCTGCTACTGCCATCCCCCATGTCCCCCCAACACACACACACACACACACACACACACACACACAGTCACTCATTCATATCAGAGCATTCAGTTCTAGCATATTGTGGTACCAGGGATTGAATCTGGGGACTCCATAACTTGATTGGCTCAAAATAATAACTTACCTATAGGGGAACAGGCAGTAGCACAGAAGATTAAGCACACATAGCGTGAAGCACAGGGACAGGTAGGTGTGAGGATCCCGGTTTGAGCCACCGGCTCCCCACCTGCATGTGGGGGGGTCGCTATGCAAAATGAAGCAAGTCTGCAGGTGTCTGTCTTTCTCTCTCCTCCCCCCTCTCTGTCTTCCCCTCCTCTCTTGATTTCTCTCTGTCCTATCTTGATTTCTTTCTGTCCTATCCAACAACAACAATAACAGCAAGGCAACAAAATGGGAAAAATAAATAAATAACTTACCTATCCCTTTCTTTCCCTTAGGCTTGGAGTTCCTACTATGTACCAGATGACATGGGGTGGGGGCTGGACTTCTCCCTTCTTTCAGTGACAACGTGGAAGAAACTTGTGACCTTGATAGGAAAATGTTTAAAGAATCCTACCAAGAGAACTAGTTATACACTAGCTGCTATCAAATACATGACAAGTGGAGTCTTGCATCTTGCAAAGGGAATAGTTTCCAAGGAACCTCATAGAGAAAAGTGGGGACAGGAAGATAAACTTTCCCAGCTGAAATTAACCTAGCAATGTCTCTTCTTCTAAATCAGCTCTTCAAACTTTAGTAGATAAAACTAACCATTACTAAAGCAAAGTTCTCAATTAATAGCAATTTATCCTGAGTACAACCAGGGACTTACAAGTGCTTTTTGCCCTATATGAATTTCAAAACAATATGTCACACTCAAAAGCAATAATACCACAACATTGACTCAAAATAGTTTTCTATTTCAATTGATTGATTGATTGATTTACTTATGATTGTATAGCACAAAGTGAGATTGAGTGGGAAGAGGTAGACAGAAAGAGAAAAAGTGTGTGAGAGAGAGAGAGGGAGAGAGAGAGAGAGAGAGATCGAGAGATCTACAACACTACTCCACCATGCAAGTGGCATCCTGAGGCTCATCCCTGGTCCTTAAACATTGCAATATGTGTACTCAACCAGGTGCACCACCACCCAACCCCTCAAAAAATAGTTTTCTTTCATCATGCCAGCCATGTGTAACAAACCATGTAAAAAATTGCTATCATATTTTGTCAACAAAGCAGGAAATTATTGAAGGTTGCCATAATTATTTGTATATGTACAACTCCTTGTATACAACTATTGAAATAATCAGTGATGACAGCATTTATTGAATAAAGTCATTTTCTTGACACTCTTCTAAGTATTTTATACAACTTTATCTCATATAATAGATTTGGATGAAGGGATTTTATTTTATATTGGAGAAAAATGGAGTGTGCAAAAGAGTAATATCATACAATGCTCGTTTATGGTAGCAGTGCCAGAAAATTGCAAGACTGTGCTATTATGTTTTATACCATTATTATACACAACGCCTTTTTTGTTGAAGTCATATAAAGTACAACTGACAAATTTCAGAAAATCTTTTTTATCATTTTATTGCAGAATTAATAGTTCATGGTACAATTTCTCATCTCTTTGTAATAGATGTCTACAAAACACCCTCTCCTCTAAACTAGGTTCTTTTACATCTTTATGTACCAGGATCCAAACACAGAAACTCTTATCAATTGTAACAATTCTCAATTTTACCCTACCTTCAAACAAATGAGTCTGTCACACTTCCATAGATGCTTTTAGAAACCACAGGGTTCTTAAATCAAAGACATAAAAAAAGGAAACAAAACAGTATACTTATACAATGGAAGTAGCTAGATAACTGCCAAATTTGGACTGATTTTTTTTTGAGCACTCAATTCCATAGGGCATGTGAAGAGAGAGTCAGATGGTACCCACAGTAGTTGAATTATAGGAGATAAACCTTAAGACAGTTGACTACCATGGGTAGTCAGTAAACATGACAGTCTGTCCTATGCTCTTTAAAGAGATATAATACCAAGCAAAATGGACAATGTATAAATTTGAAAATGCGTTTGTAACAAAAAGAAGTCTGTGCCTTGCTCATAAGACTTTCAGGAAAGCAAAAACACTCACAATGAATGTTATATCAATCCCTAATAAATATGTTCCCTGAGAGAAAAATTTGAGTGTAAGATAGTGTAATTTGTCTCTGACTTGCCATTATTTCATTCTCTACCATAGTAACAAGTCCTTTTATTTTTAGAGGCCACATGGATTTCCAAAATAAATGCATTTTCTGATTCTCTTGCAAACAGATCTGGCTTTGTGACAAATATCTAACCCATTACATTCCAAAAGACCTATAACTCAAACTAGGTCTACACTCTACAATTTCCTGTTAACCATATTTTTGAAAAATAAAAAGAATGAGATGAGAGTAATTTTAAGGGCAGTTTATCATGACAACATGCAGTCACTATGGAAATAAAATTTCATATTTTTCTTTTTCAAAATATGTCTATAAACTTAGATCACATCTCAGTTTGGACTGATTGCATTTTATAGCCACAGTCACCCCATGTAGAAGGAACCTAATATTTTAGGCATTACACATATAGCCAATGCGACTTAAAAGAAAAGGATGTGTGTAATTACCGAGTTGTATGTGGGGGAAAAAACAAAAAGTCCTTTCCCTTCTGCTCTGCTTCTTTGAAGTGCTAATGCTGACAAGCCATCTTACCCATAGTGGGACAAGACAAAAACTGAATAGATTTCAGATAAATAATGACATACGCTATGATCTGCTTATTCACTATATAATGTTATTAGCTAGAAAAGAAATTATATTGCTTCCACCCCTCTTATTGTTCATACAGCAATTAAGGCACTACCTTATGCAATATGAATTGTTGTATATTTATTTCATCATTCTCATTACCAGGTGGAATACTTTCCTACAAATGTTTATCCAAATCACAAGGCCCTTTTGAAAATTGGTATATAGTGACTAACAATCACACTCTGGGAGCAGGTGCTAACCAGGATCCATTTCTCATTAACCATCCAGAAAGGAATGGTTTGGTGATTCCTGTATAAGTAGAAAATCAAGTATTTCTTAATAATACACTTAAACCTTTCAAATACAAATGACACAATGTTTGACCCCCATTATTGTCTATAAACATAGGCATTAATTCTTTGATTTGCATAACAGGTTATAACATTTGGAAGTGGTATTATGTAGAAGAACTGTTAGAGATAGGACTTGAGCTATACCTCGGAAGACAAGAAAGATTTAGTGGGATAAATACAATCTTTGTGGTGTGTGTGTGTGTGTGTGTGTGTGTGTGTGTGTGTGTGTGTGTGTGTGTGTGTGTGTATACATTTATTCTTATTTAGAGTTATGCTTTCTCTTGATCTTGAATGATACAAAAATATATAGCTTGAGCTTGATCTTAAAATAGTATGTAATTTTGATTTTTATAAATAACTGCATTTTTTATTACTACTAATAGGGAAAAAAATGATGTGTGTTATCTTAACCATTGCGAGAATGCAGAAAGCACATAAAATTCTAAAGAAACATGAGGGAGTGGCAAGACTTTTCACAGGGAGACTGCTTGCTTTGCCATGACTATAACCCAGGTTCTTGTCCCCAATACAACTTCCTCCAGTGTTATATCTTCCCTCTTCCATCCTCTATGTCTCTTTCTATCTGAATGAGTCATCCTAGAGTAGTGATACCCTGGCAACAACAGGAACAAAAACCATGAAAAATATTGCCTCTGCTTTTACCAGCGTTATCAATGTTTTAACCTGCCCCTGCAGGTGGAGGACAGGGACTTGAACCCATGTCTTTATGCTTGAGAGTGTGCATGTTTAAGTAGCTGAACCACTGCCCTGCTTCTAACATTTTCTTTTTTTTTACAAAACTGTAATAAGCGTCTATGTGTTAGTTCTATGTTAATAAAAAATATGAATAGGATAGTCCTTATCAATATGTCACATATATCTTTACAGAGAAAACTTCATTGCAAAATTTCTGCAGTCTTCTGTGTGTATCTATTAAGTCAGTAACTCGTTATGTACATTGTGGTGGAATGTAAACTTTCTCTAATATTTGAATCTGACAAAGAAAAGTATCAGGCAAAAAAAAAAAAGTGTCAGCACCACCCCCATTTATACATATCCTATTGTTCAACATAAAGTTACAAAAACCTTTAGATTTTTCAACATTCCTGTGATGTGTTAACCATCAATAAGAAATAAATGAAGGGGGAATTTCCAGGAGGCTTGGCCATGGGATAAGTGGAACCAAATCACCTCTCTTCCCAAAACAACGAATAAATACAACAAGAGATCCAATTGAAAACATAATCTACAGCTGAAAGTTCTGCATCCTCAGGTGGGTGCTCACTTGAGGCTGGAGCAGAAAGGGGTGCAGGCACGGGTTGAAGAACAGCAAAGTTAAATCATAGCTTTGGGCAACAAGGGTGCTGAGCTGTGCATTTTGGCAATTTCACTTTAAGCGCAGCAAGCAAGTAATATTGTTCCTAGTGCTGGAAGAAAAGAGACAGGCTTAAAGCCTCTGTCTTTGACTGGGGGCGGGGGGCTTTAGCCTTCTGAATTCAAGGCAAGGACACAGTATAAAACAGATCATTTGTGACCACAAGACAACCCAAAACAACAACCCCACCCCCACCCCGTCGTCCCACACTCAAGCAAGAAAAACCTAGAGGTCACAATAGCACCACCTGCTGGCCATCAATAACCAACACAAAAATGCACAAGCAGAGAAACAAAACAGCCAACTATGTCATATCAGCCAGACAAAAATGAAACAGAGGAAATCCAAGGAATTACACATTTAGAGAGACTTTCAGATACAGACTACACAGAGCTCATCATAAGGGCTCTCCAAGAATTTAAGCAAGAGGTAAAAAAAAAGCTTGTTACTATGTAATTAAAACACATGAGAGATGAACTTATAACAGACATCACTAAGTTCTTGAAGGAAGAACTTCAGCCAGAACTCTAGGGAGTAAAAGACACCCTAACCTCAACCCATTCCCAGGTAGAAGACTTAGCAAATAGATCCACACATTCAGAAGAAATAATCTCCAGTCCAGAAAATACAACCAGGCCACTCTTTCAATTCAAAGAAGAGGAAGAGGAATGGTTTAAAAAGACTGAAGCAACCCTGTGAAACTGGAGACTCTGTCAAAAGATTGAATATAAGATTGATAGGTATATCTGAAGAGGAGGACAAGCCCAAAAACCCAGACTCCATTTTCACAATTTTAGCTCAGAATTTCCCACACTTAGGAAACCATCAGAACATTCTCATCCAAGAGGCAGAAAAATCACCCGGATTTATAAATACAAAAAGGCCAACGCTAAGGCATATTATTGTAAAACTATCAAAAGTCAATGACAAGGAAGAAATATTTCTGGCTGCTAGAAAAAGGAAAGAAATTACATACAAAGGCAGAGCTATAAGACTTTCATCAGATTTCTCTTTACAAACTCTAGATGCCAGGAGAGAGTGGAATGGCATATTCTAAGTTCTAAAGGAGAGGGAATTCCAGCCACGAACATTGTTTCCTGCAAAATTACCCTTCAAATACGAGGGAGAAATAAAGATTTTTCTCAAATATTCAAGAACTAAAGGAATTTGCTACAATCAGCCCCACCTACAAGAACATAAAAAAGGAGGAATCAAAGAAATACTTGTTCCAAAGACCAAGTTACAGATGCTAACACGATGTTAACCTGACTCACCTGAACAAACATCTTCACCAATGTACCCTGGAACCCCACCTCTCAAGAACCCTTCCCCAGTAGGGAAAGATAGGGACAGGCTGGGGGTATGGATCAACCTGTCAATGCCCATGCCCAGCAGAGAAACAATTACAGAAGCCAGACCTCCTACCTTCTGCACCCCATAATGACCCTGGGTCCATGTTCCCAGAGATCTAAAGAATAGGAAAGCTTCCAATGGAGGAAATGGGATAGGGAACTCTCGTGGTGGGAAATGTGTGGAATTTCACTCCTCTTATTCTTTGGTTTTGTCAATAGTTTCTATTTTACAAATAAAAGAATAAAAGACAAAAAGAAAAAGAAGAGAAAAAAAAGAAAAAAGAAAGAAGTGAAGGGGCCCGGGGCAGTGGTGCATCCAGTTAAGTGCACATAGTAAGAAGAGCAGAGGACTCATACAAGGATCCGAACCCTCGTATCCCCACATGCAATGGGGGGTGGGGGGGGCACACACTTCATAAGCAGTGAAGCAGGTCTGCAGGTGTCTATCTTTCTCTCTTCATCTCTATCTCTGCTCCCCTCTCAATTTCTCTGTCCCAAAAATGGAATAAATAGCTTCCAGGAACAGTGGTTATGTAGTGTTGTCATCAAGTCCCAGTGATAACCATGAAGGCAAAAAAAAAAAAAAGGAAGGAAGGAATGAAGGAAGGAAGGGAGGAAGGGATAAAGGAAGGAAGGAAAGTAAAATCCACTTGTTGAGCATTAGATTGGATGCAAATTCTCATCATTAAGAGGGTCCTTTGATAAACCACTTTAAAAGTTTCTCTTGCTTAATATTAAAATATACCAAGCACATGGTGATGAATGACTTGTATATAAGCAAAGGCATATAAATCATAAAATGGGAAGATACTAAACAATTCCATTATAAGAAAAATGACAAAGATGTTGCTTATAAATGAAGATAACATGAAACATAGATAGCGTAATAGATAGGTAGAAAACTAAATGTAGGCTTCAGTGGAGTGTTATTTCAAAAAACAATTTTGGAAACATGAGAACATATTGATTTCCTTCAAAACACCATTAACATCATTACTAGACACAAGTTTTACTGTCTATGAAAGGAAAAGACATCTAAAAAGAACGACGTTTATACAAACATATACATAACAAGAGTAATAGATCAGTTGTCATATATTTGAACATTTTAATATGGAAATAGTTTAAGGGTTCTTGCATAATGTACTTTAAAAAAACAGCGTAGCTGGGGAGATTGTTCAGTGGTTTGTGTACTACTAGGCTTTTTGGCTGAAGGTTTGTTTGTTTGTTTGTTTGTTTTTCCTCCAGAGTTATTGCAGGGGCTTGGTGGCTGCACTATAAGTCCACTGCTCCTGGAGACTATTTTTTTCCCTTTTTGTTGTCCTTGTTGTTCATCATTGTTGTTATTAGTATTGTTATTATTGTCATAGTTGTTGGATAGGACAGAGAGAAATGGAGAGAGGAGGGGACAGAGAGGGGGAGAGAAAGATAGGTACCTTCAGACCTTCTTCACCATCTGTGAAGTGACGCCCACTCCCCACCCTGCAGGTGGGTAGCCAGCCCAACTCGATCTTTAGGCTGGTCCTGGAGCTTTCCACCATGTGCGCTTAACCCACTGAGCTACTGCCCAGACACCGAGAATATATCTTCTTTCTTATCAAACACAGTAAATTAAATTTCTTTTCTATTTTTCTATTTTATTGTGAAGTTAATGGTTTACTTCAGTTTTTTTTTTTTTTTTTGGTTTGGTTTGTGATAGGTGTCTGCAAAATACTCTCACTTCCAACCTAGGACCCCAGCACCCTCAACTCCCCTCTTTTGCTCCTTCCCCAGAGACCTGTTGTTTTGGTACAGTTAAATCCCCAGTTTAGGATTCTGCTCTGCTCTTCCTTTCTGAAGCTGCCTCTCAAATTCCACCTACATGTGAGGTCATCAAGTATTCAGCCCTCTCTTCCTGACTCATCCTACCCAACATTTCCTTTTCAAATGCTGTCCAATGTGAGGCAAAAGGTTTCTTGTCTAACACTTAGGTTTCTGAACTAATGCCTAGGTCTTTAGTTGGCCTTGGCATTCTAACATTGCTCATATTGCTCTGTCCATTTTGTCCTCTCTTTTCCTATGTATTTGCTTTCTTCTTTTGCTATTGTTTATGTTACTGGTTCTGTTCTACCCCTAATTACCTCATTTAATGTTGGAGTTCATTTCTTTTCATGTAGAACTCCTCCTTTCAGTAATTTGTGTGAGGCAGGAATGTTGGTGGTGAATTTCTTTAGTTTCTGTGTATGTTTGGGAAGATTTTACTTTCTATTTCATATTTAAAGGATAACTTGGCATGATAGAGTATTTGTAGCTGGAAATGTTTATCTTTTAATACTATGAGTATGTCACACTACTCCCTTCATGCCTCTAGTGTTTGTGATGAAAAACAAGATAAAACCTCATGAGTGGTTTTACCTCTGTATGTCAGACCCTTCCTTTTTTTTTAATTTTATTAGTGACTTAATATTTATTTACAAAAATAATTAATAACTTGGTAAATATATACTAAGTCACAAAAAGAAGAGTAAAAGAAAGAATGAATGAATGAAAGAAAGAATTCCTTTATTTTTCTTCTCTCTACAAAAACTGATGGAGTTATAGTTCAGAGCTCTCTGGTCATCCTCCCCTGTCATTTCTCCCCCTTGAAAGTATGGACCAAAATTCTTTCTGGGGTACAAAAGTGGGAGATCTGGCTGCTGTAATTGCTTCTCCACTCTACATGGATGTTGGCAGGTAGAACCATATACCCCCAGCCTGTTTCTATCTTTCCCTAGTGGAGTAGGGCTCTGTAGAGGTGAGGTTCCAGGACAAATTGGTGAGGTCATCTGTCCAGGGAAATCAGGATAGTATCATGATAGCATCTGCAACTTGGTAGCTGACAGGCAGTAAGATATAAAGTAGGGCAAAATAATAATGAACAGGAACTAAAAAGTAGGAATAGAGCAGATGACAATAGGGATCCCAGGGTGAAAAGAGTTGAGGAAGTCTATTTTAGGTATGTTCCTAGGGGGCCATGACTCTATAGCTATAGTCCTAACATGGAGGTAGACAAAAATATCATCTGGAAAGGTAGTGTTCAAGTTGAGAATAGGACTAGAAAGTTGGATTAGGGCAGAGAGTAGCTTCCAAACATGAAGAAAATCTATGAATAAAATCAACTATTTAGCCCATCCACCTGAGTCAGGGCCCATATATTTTCATATTTAGCAACTTTTTTTCTCTTTATTGGGGATTATTTAGCAACTTCTGAGTCCCTGTCAGTCTGAGCTTATAGTTCATGATCACAGCTGGGAACATTTTAGGCTGCACTTATTCCAGGACCAGTCTTTCTCTAGTGTCAGGAAAGGATGACCCAGCTTTCCTTCTGAGAGTAAGGCAGTCACAAACATAACTACTTAATAATCCCACGAGAGGGCTTATGATGACATTCCTGATAGAGGTGACCAGTGATGATGAAGAGAGGGATCTATTTGAGGTCTAGGCCTATCATATTTGTGTAAGAATCCAAGTACTCCCTCACTAGAGCCCTAAATGATGGGGTGGCCTGATATTGACAAAAAAGGTCATCATTAAGTGAGCCACAGACTCTTCCTTTTCATAGCAGTCTGCAATATGTTTTTGGTTAGTTTTACTCTCATGTATCATAGTGTGGGCTATTTTGGATACAAGGGCTTGAGTGTTCATTCATCTTCCTGGATGTCTTTTTGACAGATGCCCAGGTAAGGTAAATTTTCTACTATATTTCATTGAATATATTCTCTGGTCCTCTCTCATTTTCTTCCTCCTCAGTTATCACAATCATTCTTACATTATATATTCTCTGATATATCCTGCTATTTCATAAAGAATTGCTTCATTTTTGTCTTGAACTTTTCCTCCAACAATGCTGCATTCAGAATGTGATGGTTTTTATCTTCTAGTCCTGATATTTCCTCCTCAAGCTGATTTATTCTACTTACTAGGACTCATATAAGCCTCAGCTCTATCCTGTCACAGTTTGGAGTTTTGTTTTGTTTTGTTTTGTTTTGTTTTTGCCTCTTGTACCTCTTTGGTGAAATGATCTCTGAGATCATGAATTTGTATCTGTATGATATGGTTAGAGTTTTGAATTGCCTTCATAATAAGCTTTAGGAATTCTAACTCAAACATTTTGAACAGTTGAATTTTTTCCTTTGTTTTGGTCAAGCATAGTTTCTGCTGTTCAGCCAGCAAATGGTGCTGTGGCTTTGTTGTTTATATGTCCTCAGGAAGCAGTGGGGAGAGTATTCTGTGTAACTTTAGGTGGGTTTAGTAGAATAGGATCTTGGTGGTTTCTTTGAGACTGTATTCCAGTCCCTGACATCCCTCTGCAACAGCCTGGGATGATTGTACAGTTTTAGTTTCCAATCACATTTTTCCTTGTCTTTGGAGATTGAGCCTGTGTTCAGATTTATGTTTATCACAATTGTGCTGTCTGCCCACTGCCAGATGCCCATTCCTGGTTCATGTTATTTTTATCTTAAAAGTTTGTCTACCACCTACATACACCTGCACTTACCTGTTGCTTAGTGAACTTCTTCAACACTCTGAGATTCTCAGTGTTTCTTCACTGCTTTATCTAGTTGTTCCTGGGTGTAAACTTTCCATTGCTACTACTCCATAGTCATGTTCCTTGGAAGTGTAAGCTTCTTTTCTAAATGCAAATGTAGCTTATGTACAGGGATACCTGAAAATTTTATGTGAAAAATGCATGCTGACATCTAACTCAATTATAAGCTATGTTCTAGTTTCACAAAAATATTCCTTCACTTTTCCAGTTCAGTCCCACTGCTGTCAAGTGATTTAATTACTCAAAGCTGTATTATAATTCTTTCCTTTTAAAGTAGACCTTCTAATGATAGACTTTTAATGATTCTACAAACAATAATTCTTGGTGAAGAGAAATGTCATCAGTCAAGCAGAACAATAAGCATCTGTATTTGTTTAGAACAAATTTCTTTATTTAGCTAAATATATAGATATACTAATGAAATTCCATGTCACCAGAAATCTCATTGTAAGAAAAATCATCCAGAAGACACTCAGAAATAGTAATAGGCATTGCGGGCTCTCACTCCAGGTCCCCCACCTCCCCCTCCATTAGGTGATGGACATCAGAGCACCCCCCTGGGAGTCCTGGGGTAGCTCTGGGTGATGAGGGCAAAGTGCATGGAGAGACAAGTAAAACAGTCAGCTCAAGGGGGCTTCAAGGGGTCATCTTGTTTATTGTGAGAATAAAAGCAAGTAGATAGACCCATAACTTGAGGGGGAAGATTGAGATAATCATTAACCCAAACACAGAGCAACACAATGCATAGTCACATTTGACCTGCAAACTATTTTATCACAAGTAAAAGGTTACCATACAAGGTTTGATCACAAGTTTTACAATGTATATTTCTCTGGAGGTAAATTGCAGACACTTTAGGGTGGGGGTAAGGGATGCAGCTGAGCAATCAGGATGTTTGCAGGATTTTCAAGTTAGCCATACACAGTAGTTCATGGCTTTTATTTTAAAATGGGGAAGGAGTGGCATGTGTAGAAAGGTGCTCATGTCCAGAGGTCCAACCATCATAAATTCCAGAGGTGAGCCCTTTTCTTGACCTGGAAGGGGGTAGACCAAGGGTCTACCTGCTCAAATTCTCATGGAAATAAAAGCCTGGACTTTCCGGATAGTAGGCCCACTCTCCAACAAGGTATAAGTGTGATGTGGAAAGGAAGTGAATGTAGGGCAATAGAAGTGAATAAAAGTGGTAAAAAATTATAGAGAGATATATAGATATAGATTAGATAATGGTATAGATTTAGTTACAGATATAGATTTAGATATATTGTCAACCTATATCTGTGACCTTGGGAGAACTATTGCAGTTTCTGTTGGAGTGGGATGAGGACAATGAGCTCTGATGGTGGGAATTATCTGCAATTACACACCTATTATCTTACAATTTTGTAAATCACTATTAAACAATTTTTTAATTAATTTATTTATAAAATGGAAACACTGACAAGACCATAGGATAAGAGGGGTACAATCCCCACCACCAGAGCTCTGTATTCCATCCCTTCCCCTGATAGCTTTCTTATTCTTTATCCCTCTGGGATTACAGACCCAGGATCATTATGGGGTGCAAAAGATGGAAGGTCTGGCTTCTGTAATTGCTTCCCCACTGAACATGAGCATTAGCAGGTTGACCCATACTCCCAGCCTATCTCTCTCTTTCCCTAGTGGGGTGGGGTTCTGGAGAAGCAGGGCTCCAGAACACAGTGGTGGGGTCATCTGTCCAGGGAAGTCCAGTTGGCATCATGGTAGCATCTGGAACCTGGTGGCTGAAAAAGAGTTAAAATATAAAGCAAAACAAATTGTTGATTAATCATGAACCTAAAGGCTGGAATACTGAAGACGAACATTTGGGGTCTGTGTTTTGGAAATAGCTAGTAGGTCTATTTTAGGTATAGGCCAAAGGGCCCATGAGTTTATTAGTTTCTGCCTGAGCCTGATATCTAATATGCAGGTGGACCCAAGTTATTGTCGGGGGAAATGATGTCATAGCTGGAAAAAGGGCTAGAAAGCTTGATCAGGGAAGAGAGTAGCTCTCAAATATGGGAAAAGCATATAAATATCATTAACTGTAAACCCCATCAATTTGATCTGGGGCCCATATTCAGCTTAGGAGCCTATGTAACCTCTGCATCCCTGTAGGTTCAAAGTTACATTCTGTGGTCATCAGTAGGAACATTCCAAGCTGCACCAATTTCAGGACCTATCTCCTTCAGATGGTAGAGTATGTTTTTTTTTTTGTTTTTTTTTTTTAATTTATTTTTTTGTAGAGTATGTTATCCAGTCCCCCTTCAGAGGATGGAACATTCTCTACCATTTAAACTTTTTTTAAAGAAAGAAAATCATTCAGAAACTGTACCTTCTGAAAAAGTAGTCCTCACTCTTATCACTAGGTTAACTTTACTGTTTTTGAAATATATATGTTTTAACTTCCCATCTTCAAGCTTCAGAATAGTAAAAGTCATTCCTAATTGTCAAGGACATTAAAAAGTATATTTTAAATGTGTGGGAGTAGGATTATGAAAGAATGAATTACTAAAAAGTAAAGTGTCAAAATTTCTATATTGTACCAAACACATCTTCAGTCTGTCTTGAAAAATACTTTCGCCTCATTTTTAACAAGAGTCTAATAAAACAATAGCAATGTACTCTCCATTGTTCACTCATCTAAAAATAGGATATTAGCATGAATATTAGACATGATTAAATACTGCAGCATAATTATTTTGTCCTAGGCCACATAATATCCATGTATCTTTTCTTTTGAAATCAGTCCAGCCTTTTTTTAGATCTCTGAAATTTTAAGAACTTAAATACCAAAATATAAAAAACTGTGGGAAATGCATATATATTTGCATATATGTGCAATAATCTTCTGGAAAAAAACATGGTTTTTCATCATGATCCAATCACTTTATTAACTGGAAGAACAATTTCCTTTATAGTGTATTAATCTTTATAATACCCTATAGTGTACTTTTGTGGAAAAAAGGTTTAGAAATATTAACTGTACATTTTTTTTTATTTTCTTTTTACTTTTACTTTTTTTTTTTTAATTTTTTATTTAAGAAAGGATTAGTGAACAAAGGCATAAGGTAGGAGGGGTACAACTCCACACAATTCCCACCACCCAATCCCCATAACCCACCCTCTCCCATGATAGCCTTCCCATTCTCTAGCCCTCTGGGAGCATGGACCCAGGGTCGTTGAGGGTTGCAGAAGGTAGAGGGTCTGGCTTCTGTAATTGCTTCCCCGCTGAACATGGGCGTTGACTGGTCGGTCCATACTCCCAGTCTGCCTCTCTCTTTCCCTAGTAAGGTGTGTCTCTGGGGAATCTGAGCTCCAGGACACATTGGTGGGGTCTTCAATCCAGGGAAGCCTAGTCAGCATCCTGGTGGCATCTGGAACCTGGTGATTGAAAAGAGAGTTAACATACAAAGCCAAACAATTTGTTGAGCAATCATGGATCCCAAGTTTGGAATAGTGGAGAGGAAGTGTTAGGGAGGTACTCACTGCAAACTCTAGTGTAATCCTGCTTTCAGGTATATATTTTGCAGTAGTTTATGGATACGTGTGAACATAAGCTCTCTCTCACAGAAACTGTTGTATGTCTAGGTTATGGGACTTTGTTAGAAAGTGAACTACCTGAGATGAAATTAGAGTGTACTATTAAAGGAAAGGTCTCACCCGAGTAATGAAGCTGAAGGGTTGTCATTCCACACGTGAAGTCTCTGGATACACTCTGAGGTGAAGCATGTTGAGATGGCAATCAAAGGTTCTCAAAAGACAAACTTGAATCTTTTAAATAGATAGGCTACATATTTGATATGCGGACTCTCTCAAAAGTCTAGACCAAGTAGATTAGAAGCTTCCAATAGCACAGCTATATACAAGATACTGGGTACTGTACAGCAAACCATAACAAAGGGACTTTTCAAAGTTAACCCTATTAACAAATAATGTGATGATAATATTAACTATTGATTGTCTTTTTGAACCCTAAGACAGCAGGAACCTCACATCTTCACTATAGAGCCCCTACTTCCCTCAGTCCTGGCACCCTTGGATAGGGCCCACTTTCCCGTATGCATCTCCCAATCCAAACCAAATAATATTGCATCCGCCGATCACAACCTAACCAAAACTAACTGTACATTTTTAAAGTAATATTCACTATGTTATTTATAACTCTTTTCCAAATAGTGTTGCTGAATGTTTACAATATCATAGAGTGGGAGTATTATAAGCAGCTTTAGTAAAAATCAAATTAATATCTTCTCTTCAGTTGTAAAAGTATATGCAGTAGGGTGGCCAGGTGGTAGTGCACCAGTTTAAGAACACAGTGCCAAGTGCAAGGACCTGTTCAAGGATTCCAGTTCAAGGCCCTGGCTTCCCACCTGAGGTGGGGGAATCTCTTCACAGGCAGTGAGGTAGGTCTATAGGTGTGTATCTTTCTGTCTCCCTCTATATCTTCCCCTCCCTTCTCAGTTTTTCTCTGTCCTATCCAACAACAACAGCAACAACAATAACAGTAATAACAATAGCAACAACCATGAGGAAAAGATGACTGCCAGGAGCTGTGGATTCATAATACAGGCACGAGCCCCAGCTATAATCATGGAGACAATATATATATATATATATATATATATATATATATATATATATATTATATATATATATATGTGCAATTAATGTTAGGTAATGCAACTTCAACATGACCTGTATTTTGCACATGCATTTAATGATTTGTATACTAAAAATGAGCAACTGGAAAACCTTAATGATTAGCCAATAGATGTTTACTGATATTTTTTTCTTCAAGTTATTGCATTAGCTGATGGAAATTAACTAAACTGGAAAGAACTTTATTAGATAGGGGATTTATTTATTAACCTTTTTTTTTTCTGTTTCCACTGAGAAAAAATCCAGGTGGCAGATCTTTGTTATGTGAGTTGACACTCCTTTGGTTTTGCTTTTGTTAATTAATCCTTCTACTGTGGCTTGAACGTTGTGGCTCCTTGATGCAGGCAGAACTCTATAATGAATAGATTTAATGGGAATATTTCTCTTATATTCCTAAGAGCTTGTCTTTGCCATCGGCTTTTGACTGACTTCAGTAAATTTCTACCTGTGAAATTTAATGATTCGAATGTAATCACTAAACACAAATACAGGAGTCATAATATCATTTAAAAATATATTATTTTCTCTTATTTTAAAGTTTACTTTCACCCTTGTAAAATATTCCAGAGACACCTCAGAAATACCCTCTACTAGAATCAGACCCTAGCTATGTATCAATTAAATGTCTTTTGTCTGTTTAAGATGAGTAAAAAGTTGGAACAAGTAATCAACAAATAATCCTTTGTAATACACATTCTTTGACACTTCAATGTGTACGTAATTTATATATCTGGCATCCCTGGCTGAGTCTAGAATAAAAATACTATTTGGTAATCTGACTCAGGGTTTCTCATCTTCATTTTATCTCAGTATTTTCACTCTTAAAGGTGACTTTTATTAGACCTTTTCAGGTTCTAAATCTTTCTCTTAGCTGGACTTATCATTATTATTATTAATTTAATAATGATTGACAAGACCATAGGATAAGAGAGGTACAATTCCACGCAATTCCCACCACCAGAGTTCCATATCCCATCCCTTCACTTGGAAGATTTCCTATTCTTTATCCCTCTGGGAATATGGACCCAAGGTCATTATGGGTAGTAGAAGGTACAAGTTCTGTCTCCTGTAATTGTTTCTCTGCTGGACATGAGTGTTGGCACTTTGATTCATACTCCCAGCCTTTTTCTAACTTCACTTTATGGTTTATGCCTGTTCAGTTTCCCAAGCTGATAAATTCAAGCAAGACTTGTTGAGCAACTCTGCTTATATATTCTCCTCCTTCCTAATCAGTAACCCACTGGGGAATAAATTGCTTTCACTGAATTATAGCAGTACCAATGCTTACATTATAGTCTGCTTTGAAAATCTGTATCTGAGACTTGTCTATGTCAGTTTCATTCTTTATGCTCCATTGGTTATTTCATCCACTCAGTTCTAATCTGTATTCCTTTTCTACTTATTCCAGGATAGATAATAAAGTCTCATTTTCATGACCTGCTAATTTCATTATAGTACCCTCTATATTTTCCACAAACTGACCTGATTTTGAGTTGTCTGACAGGACTGCTAACTTAAGATTATACTGTATTTGTGTTAGAATAGTATTTCTCCCTTGATCTTAGGGACTACCTCTAAATTACCTCTAATATTTTCTATTGTCAATTAGAATTTACCTTTGTCTGAATAATAATCTCTGTTCATATCTTGGTACTCTCTCTATCCATATAACAAGACAACCCCCACTAGATTCTCTGTCATCCTTTGTGGACCTGTATTCTCCCCCCACCCCAACCCCAGTCTTTAACTTTGGTGCAACATGCCAATTCCAGTTCAGGTTCTACTTGTGTTTTCTCTTCTGATCTTGTTTTTCAACTTCTACCTGAAAGTGAGAGCATCCCATATTCATCCATCTGTTTCTGACTTATTTCACTTAACATGACCTTTTCAAAGTCCTTCCAAGATCTGCTGAAAATGGTGAAGTCACCATTTTTTATAGCTGAGTAGTATTCCATTGTGTATATATACCACAACTTGCTCAGCCACTCATCAGTTGTTGGACACCTGGGTTGCTTCCAGGTGTTGGCTATTACAAATTGTGCTGCCAACAACATATGTGTACACAGATCTTTTTGGATGGGTGTGTTGGGTTCCTTAGGATATATCCCCAGGAGAGATATTGCAGGATCATAGGATAGGTCCATTTCTAGCCTTCTAAGAGTTCTCAATACTGTTCTCCACAGAGGCTGGACCAATTGACATTCCCACCAGCAGTGTAGGAGGGTTCCTTTGACCCAACAACATCTCCAGAATTTACTGTTTCTGATGTATGACATTCTCACGGGAGTGAAGTGGTATCTCATTGATGTATTTATTTGCATTTCTCTGACAAGCAAAGACTTGAAGCATTTTTTCATGTGTTTCTCAGCCTTTTGGATTTCTTCTGTGGTGAATAATCTGCCTATGTCCTCTCCCCATTTTTGGATGGGTTCATTTGTTTTCTTGTTGCTGAGTTTGGCAAGCTCTTTATATATATATATTGGTTATTAGCCTCTTGTCTGCTATATGGCATGTAAAGATCTTCTCAATTTTGTGAGGGAGTCACTTGGTTTGGGTAGTGGTTTCTTTTGCTGTGTAGAAGCTTTTTAATTTGATGTAGTGCCATAGGTTTATGCTTGCCTTAGTCTTCTTTGTAAATGGATTCATTTCATTGAAGATGTCTTTAAAATATATGCGGAAAAGAATTCTGCCAATATTTTTCTCTAAGTATCTGATAGTTTGTGGTCTAATATCCAATTCCTTGATCAATCTGGAATTTTCTTTTGTATTTGGTGAACTATAGTGATTCAGTTTCATTCTTCTGCATGTTTCAACCCACTTTTTCCAACACCATTTGCTGAAAAGACTCTGCTTTCCCCATTTAATAGTCTGAGCATCTTTGTTAAAGATTAGATGTCTATAGGTGTGGGGGCTTACTTCTGGGCCCTCAGTTCTATTCCACTGGTCAGTATGTCTATTTATGATCCAATACCAAGCAGTTTTGATTACAACAGCCCTGTAATACAATTTGAGATCTGGGAGTGTGATGCCTCCAGTTCTGTTCTTTCTTCTCAGGATTGTTTTAACTATTCTAGGTCTTTTCTGGTTCCAGATAAACATTTGTAGCATTTGTTCTATTCTCCTAAAAAATGTGGTTGGGATCTTGATGGGGATAGCATTAAATTTGTAGATGGCTCTGGGCAGTATATTCATTTTGATGATGTTAATTCTTCCAAGCCATGAACATGGAATATCTTTCCACTTCTTTGTGTCTTTTTCACTTTCCTTGAATAGTGACTCATAATTTTCAGGAGACAAGTCTTTCACTTCTTTGGTTAGGTTTATTCCTAGATATTTTTTATTTTTATTTATTTATTTTTTTTGCTATAGTAAACGGGATTGATTTTTGGATTTCAACTTTTTCTAACTTAGTATTTGCATAGAGGAATGCCACTAACTTTTGAATGTTAATTTTGTAGCCTACCACCTTACTGTATTTCCTGAAGATTTCCAAAAGCTTCTTGCTGGATTCCTAAGTTTTTTCTGTGTATACTATCATGTCATCTACAAATAGGGAGAGTTTGACTTCTACTCTTCCAGTCTGTATCTCTTTAATTGCTTGCTCTTGCCTGATTGCTATGGCAAGAACTTCCAACACTATGTTGCATAGTAATGGTGATAGTGGGCAGCCCTGTCTAGTACTGATCTGAGGGGAAATGCTTCCAGTTTTTAACCATTGAGTATGATGTTGCTGTATGTTTGCTATACATAGACTCCACTATCTTGAGGAATTTTCCATCTATTCCCATTTTTTGTAGTGTTTTGATCATAAAGGGATGTTGTATTTTGTCAAAGGCTTTCTCTGCATCTATTGATATGACCAGGTGGTTTTTGGTCTTGCCTTTGTTGATGTGGTGGATCATGTTGATTGATTTAAGTATATTAAACCAACCTTGAATGCCTGGGATAAACCCCACTTGGTCGTGATGAACAATCTTTTTAATATACTGCTGTATCTGGTTGGCTAGAATTTTGTTCAATATTTTAACATCTATGTTCATCAGAGATATTGGTCTGTAGTTTTCTTTTTTGTTAGTGTCCCTGTTAGCTTTTGATATCAGAGTGATGTTGGTTTCATAGAAGCTGGGAGGGAGTATTCCAGTGTCTTCAATCTTCTGGAAGACTTTTAACAGTATTAGTTCTTCTTTGAAGGTTTTGTAGAATTCATTTGTAAAACCATCTGGTCCAGAACTTTTATTCTTGGGAAGGTTTTTGATAACTGTTTCAATTTCATTAGCTGTGATGGGCCTGTTCATGTTATCTAGTTCCTCTTTACTTAATGTTGGAAGTTCGTAGATATCTAGGAAATCACCCATTTCTTCCAGGTTCTCTAGCTTGGTGGCATATAATTGTTCATAGAAGTCTCTCATGATATATTGAATTTTTGTAGTGTCTGTTGTGATATCTCCTCTTTCATTTATGATCCTATTTATTTAGATCATCTCCCTTTTTTTGTTTTGTGAGTCTGGCTAAAGGTTTCTAGATTTTGTTCACTCTTTCAACGAACCAACATTTACTTTTGTTGATCTTTTGTATGGTTTTCTTATTTTCAATGTTATTTATTTCTGCCCTAGCTTAAGTGATTTCTGTAATTCTGGTTGCTTTAGGGTTCCTTTGTTCTACTTCTTCAAGGTCTTTAAGATGTGCAATCAGGTTGTTTATTTGTGCTTTTTTTTTCCTAATGTGTGCTTATATGGCAATGAACTTCCCTCTCAGTACTGCCTTAATTGTGTCCCAAATGTCTTCATTTTCATAGAACTCCAAAACATTTTGATTTTTCCTTGATATATTCTTTGACCCAGTAGCTGTTAAGTAGTGTCCTGTTGAGCTTCCACATTTTGGGACTATTACTAATCTTTTGTTGATTGTTAAGTGTTAATTTAATTCCACTGTCATCTGAGAAGAGGCTTGGGATGATTTCAATGCTCTTGAATTTGCTGATGCTGTCTCTGAGGCCTAACATTTGTTCTCTCATTGAGAATGACCCATGTGGACTTGTATAGAATGTGTATTCAAGTTTCTTGAGATGAATGACTCTGAAAATGTCCAATATTTCTGGTTTATCTATCTGCTTATTTAGCTGCCTCATTTCTTTATTGATTTTCTGCCTGGATGATCTGTCAAGTTGAGACAGTGGGGTGCTGATGTTCTCTACTATGATTGTGTTGCTATTAATATATTGTTGTAGCTCTTTCAGTAGATGTTTAATGTATTTAGATGGCTTCTCATTTAGTGCATAGATGTTAATAATTGCTAAGTCCTCTTGATTGACTGATGCACTGATCATTAAGCAGTGTCCATCCCTATTTTTTTTTTAATTTTTTTATTTTAAAGTCTATCATTGTTGGGCAGTACGCCAGCTCCCCCCTGCTTAATGCTGTGGTCTATTTACATAATTACTGTTTTACCTGAGAACCACCCTGCCTGCAGGGCACTGGTTTAATCCCACTGGTTCAAACTTTCTTTTTGCTGCGCCCCCTCTCCTAGTCACAGTCTGTTTTCCACAACTAGTTTGCACTCTCTTTTCTCTCTACCCTCTCTATTTCACATCCTGTTTTCCACCCTACTATTTCCTTCTGGGCGAGTATAAATACAGAGGCTCTTCTGATTAAACATGGAATTGCCTTTCAGCTCTGAGAATCCCAGGGTCTCTCTCCTGTGACGCTAGCCCAGCACAAGTTAGTGATCCCTCTTCTATGCAGCAGCCTAGGTTGGCTCCAGTCAAGTTCTCTCCAACCCAGAGAGCACTTGGGAAGAAGCACACTCAGGCTGTCCCAGCATCTGGCACCCAACATGGGGCTGAGAATAGCTGTTCCTTCCCCTTTTTGTGGGCCATTGGATTGTATGATAGTTTTCCATCTTTTCACCTTGAGTCTGTGTTTGTCTTGTTGAGTTAGGTCGGTTTCCTATAGACAGCATATTGTTGGGTTGTATTTTTGATCCATTTTCCTACTCTGTGCCTTTTAATAGGTGAATTCAGGCCACTGACATTTACTGATATCAAAAATTGAAGAAATTTTAACCCCATTCTTGTATATTTTTAGGGTCTTTTGATATATGGCATATTTATGGTAGTCTGACTATTTATAGGAGAACTTTCAGAACTTCTTTCAGGGCAGGCTTGGTGATTCTTTCAACTCTTGCTTGTGTGAGAAGGATTTTATGCCTCCATCTAGTCTGAATTACAGTCTAGCAGGATATAGTGTTCTTGGTTGAAAGCCTTACTTACTGAGCACTCGATAGGTATCTTGCCATTCTCTTCTGGACTGTAGTGTTTGTGTGGAGAAGTCAGCTGCTAATCTTATAGGTTTTCCTCTGTAAGTGACTCTTTGTTTTTCTCTTGCAGCCTTCAGGATTCTTTCTTTATCCTTATTCCTTTCCATTCTAAATAGGATGTGTCTTGGTGTCTCTAAGTCTGGGTTTATTCTGTTTAGGTCCTTCTGGGCTTCTTACACCTTTATGCCTTTTATGTTGCCTAGACTAGAGAAGTTCTCAGCTATTATGTCCTGAAGAATGCTTTCTTCCTCTCCCTCTCTTCCTGCCTCTGGTAAGCCAATAATGTATATTGATTATTTCTTTTGAAGTCATCCCATAGGTCTCTGTTTTTGTTTTCAGTATCTCTTAATCTTTTTTTGAGAACCTCTTTTTTAGTTGTCTCTAATTCATCCTCAATCTTGCTAATTCTGTCTTCAGCCTCATTTATTCTATTTTCTCTCCCCTCTACTGTTTTCTGGACTTCATCTATTTTGTTACCCTGTTCTGATAGTGTTTTATCTTTCTCAAATAGTTGTGTTCTTAGCTCAACTATTTCAGCTTTCAGCTTTCTTGTAACTTTGAGATAATTAGTGTTTTCTTCCAGTGTTTCATTGGTTGTTTCTGCATTTGACAATTCTTTCAAACTCTTGACTCACTCCTGTAATTATTTCCTTAGCTAGTGTTTGGATGTTGACTTCATTATTTTTTTTGCTTCAGTCTTTGGGGGGCTTTTAGCTGGACTCTTGTCCTGGTTCATTTCTCCAATATTTCTTCTTGTTGGTTTAACCATTTTATATTGTATGTTATGAGGTCCCTCTCTCAGTACTTTTAAAATTACTGATCACTCTTGCCTGGATTGACTTGTGTCTAAGTAAGTTAATTTAAGAGTCCAAAGTTGTGGAAATTCACAGTTGTTTCAATATTATTTTAATCCCGGAGTTGGAGCTCAGCAGCTTAAAAGCCTCTTTTGTTCTTTTCCTAACCTGTAAGCCTGAGGGCCTTTAAACTATAAGTAGGCTTCTTACCTTAATCTCTGACTCCTGACCAAGAGATATAGCATGGTAGGGCAGACATAATCCAATGGTTATGTGAAGTGACTCTCACAGCCCCACTGCTAGGCCACCAAGGTATAGATCTTCTCCTGAGTTTCCTGATTAGTTCTCTGTCCCCTGGTATCAGCACAGGGCCTCCCTGCTGCTGCTCCAGATTCTGAGGGCAGTAGCAATGGAGAATCACAATTGTGTTTGGTGAGTCTTAGGGGAATCCCCTCCTCCTTTCAGCAGTCTTTTTGTTGGTGAAATAGACTGGAGTTGGTGTCTCAACTGGTAAACTGCTGGACTATTACCAGCCACTTAATCTCTCCCTAGGCTCCTCTCTGTCCATGAGCTACACGTGTTTTCCCTCACCTGTCATTTGGTGGGTTCCAGAAGTCATTCTAGTCCTGCCTTGTTTCGGTCCCAGGTGGTCTCCTTTGGTATTCCTAGTTGACCCAGGAGAGGAGAAGAGAGAAACACAGCTGCTGCTGCTCCATAACCCCACCTCTGGAAGTTGGGTGTCGATTCTAAAATCACTATGTCCAATCTGTTTTCAAACATTCAAAGTACAGAGGCTCTATGAAGTTGACTATGTATTTGAGAAAAAGCCATTACTCTCAAAGTTGAAGATTAAACTTTATAGCAATGGCACTCTCATTTCTGAAATGCTTGCTAGTAAGAGAGATTGTGTGAACATATGCTTCCAAAAGAGAATTCAGCTTCAAGCTTTCATCCCCACCTGCAGGTGGAGAAACTTCATAAATGGTGAGACATTACTTTTCTTTTTATCTCTCCCCCCTCTCATCTGCCTCCTTCCCACCCAATTTGTCTGTGTCTTTATTCAATAAATTAACAAATAAATATTAAGAAAATAATCTATTAAGATATTTGGTTTTTAACATGTAAAACTAAGGATGTCATTCTGCATTTGCAATTTTGGAGAGAGAGAAAATGCCTAGAAAGATTTCAGAATGCCTTGTTCCTTAAACCACAACTTGAAGACAACATTTGGTAACTAAAATAAATCATCACTACAATAAACTAATTTTCTTGATTGAGCATCCACCCAGACTGCTAAGGCAAAAGTCAGTCACTTGTGCAATTGCTGTTGCCATCTGTTTCACTATTTCTCAAAACTGGAATGATTGTTGATTAATGCACAGTATGTAAATTAACCCACTTTACAGATAGTGATCCTACACTTACTCATGCAAAACTATCTGATGAAGCAATGAGGTAGTCAATCAATGCCAATAAAACATGATTAATTATTTTGGCCAGCATGATGTCACAGACTAGGTGTTATTTTCCAGCTAGTGAGGATGCATCAGACAAGTGGATCTATCCAATTATAAGCAGTGACATATGCTTCTATATTGACATTTTTTTCTGACTTTCCAGACAGAATTCCTAACTCAAGAAGACTGAATAGTACTTTAAAAGCTTAATTAACTATTTAATGGGGGAAAGTGTGTCTCTTCAACAAAGTGTTGGGAAAATTGGGTTTAAATATGCAGAAAAAAAGAAACTGAACCACTACATTTCACCACACACAAAAGTAAACTCCAAATGGATCAAGGAATTATATGTTATAACAGCAACTATCAGAAACTTAGAGGAAGATATTGTCAGCACTCTTTTCCATCTAAATTTCATAGGCATCTTCAATGATACAAATTCAATTTTAAGAAAGACTAAAACAAAAATAAACCAATGGGACTATATTAAATTAAAAGCTTCTGTACAACAAAGAAATGACCATCCAAAACAAACAGACTTCTTACAGAATAGAAGATCTTTATATACCATA
This sequence comes from Erinaceus europaeus, assembly GCF_950295315.1. Taxonomy (NCBI): domain Eukaryota; kingdom Metazoa; phylum Chordata; class Mammalia; order Eulipotyphla; family Erinaceidae; genus Erinaceus; species Erinaceus europaeus. Next base: position 92,329,705 of record NC_080164.1, read on the forward strand.
TATCAGATAATAGGCTAATAACCAAGATATATAGAAAGCTCACCAAACTCAACAGCAAAAAATAAATGACCCTATCCAAAAAATGGAGGACGATATGAACAGAATATTCACCAAAGTGATCCAAAAGACCAACAGATATATGAAAAATATTAAAATACTCCAAGTCATTGATTTTCAGAGACATGTAAATAAAGACAACAATGATATATGTAAGAATATCATACATCAGAAAGTATACCAACAACAAATACTGGAGAGGTTCTGGGGTCAAAGGAACCTTCCTGCACTGCTGATGAGTATGTAAATTGGTCCAACCCCTGTGGAGAGCAGTCTGGAGAACTCTCAGAAGACTACAAATGGACCTTTTCTATGACCCTGCAATTCCTTTCCTGGGCTTAAATCCTAAGGAACCAAACACACTCATCCAAAAAGATCTGTGCACACCCATGTTCACAGCACAATTTTTAATAGCCAAGACCTAGAAACAACCTACATGTCTAACAACAGAGGAGTACCTGAATAAGTTATGATATATATATACACAATAGAATACTACTCAGCTATTAAAAAAATGATGAATTCACTTTCTTCACCTCATCTTGAGCAGAGCTTGAAGAAATGTTATTAAGTGAGGTAATCCAGAAATAGAAGGATGAATATGGGATGATCTCACTTGGGAACAGAAGTTGAGAAATAAGAAGGGGAGGCACAAAGCAGAACATGATCCCAGGTAAAGTGTACTGTCAATCCAGGTGTACCACCACCTTGCCCCCATTATTAACATTCTTTCTTTCTTGTTTATTTATTTATTTATTTATTTATTTATTTATTTATTATTGCCTCCAGGATTATCACTGGGGCTGAGTGCCTGCACTATGAGTCCACTGCTCTTGACGGCTATTTTTTCCCATTATTTTTGTTGTTCTTGCTGCTGCATAGGACAGAGAGAAATGGATGGGGGGGAGACAGAAAGGGGGAGAGAAAGATAGACACCTGCAGACCTGCTTCATTGCTTGTGAAGCGACTCCCCTGAATGTGGGGAGGCAGGGTCTCAAACCAGGTTCCCTGTGCAGGTCCTTGTGCTTCGCACTATGTGTATTCTTAACATTTTTATAGCCAAACTTTATAACTTTGGGGGGCACTGATGTTTCTGTTCTACTTATGTAAACCACAAAGAAGGAAAATATAAATATATTAAATTATTACATAAATGAATAAGATGAGTATAATTTGTCCTACTTTAGAAATGAGAACTCAGACTACAAAGTTCATATGTTCCAAAATACATGCCTAATAAGTGGTACAATCATGATTTTAGATGACAATAAAAAATGAATTTAAAATTGATAAAATATATATTTCCCATATAAGATTTGAAACTGAATCTCATATAACTTTTAAGTAATATACTCTATCAGGCTGGCCTATATCTGTCAAGATGGTATAGTTTTTGAATATTTAAAAGTAAGAACGCTAAAAAAAGATAATAATAAATAAATAAATAAATATAATAATTCTGGTTTAAACAAACTTTTTATTGTTATTAATTTACTTATAAAATAAAAAATATCAACAAGACCATAGGATAAGAGGGGTACAACTCCACATAATTCCCACCACCAGAGTTATATGTCCCATCCCTCCCTTGAAAGCTTTTCCATTCTTTATCTCTCTGGGAACATGAGCCCAAGGTCATTATGGGAAGCAGAAGGTAGAAGGTCTGGCTTTCGTAATTGCTTCTCCGCTGGCCATGGGTGTTAGCAGGTCGATCCACACTCCCAGCCTTTCTCTCTCTTTCCCTAGTTGGCCAAGGCTCTGGAGAGGTGAGAGTTCAGGGTACATTGGTGAGGTCGTCAATCTGGGAAAGTCAGGTTGGCATCATGGTAGTATCTGCAACTTGGTTAAAAGCATTAAGATATAAAGCAGAACAAATTGTTAAACATACTTTTAATGAGAAAGAATATGGCCTAGGAAATGGTGCAGTGTCTGGAACACTGGCCTTAAAAGCACGAGGTTGAAAGTTCTATCTTTGCCATTACATGTGCCAGTTATGCTCTGGTTCTCTTTCTCTTCTTCCCTCTCATGTTAATAAAGTTAAATCTTCAACAGAAAGGAGATAAAAGAATAACTATGAAGGGAGTTGGGCAGTACTGCATCGGATTAAGTGCACATGGGCAAAGTGCAAGGACCAGCATAAGGATCCGGGTTCCAGCCCCCAGGGGAGTTGCTTCAGAAGCAGTGAAGCAGGTCTGCAGGCGTCTATCTTCCTCTCCCCCTCTCTGTCTTCCCCTGCTCTCTCCATTTCTCTCTGTCCTATCCAACAACAATGATATCAATAACAACAATAAAACAACAAGGGCAACAAAAGGGGATAAAGAAAGAAAAAAAGAAAGAATTTATAAAAGTATAACTGAATAAATGAGAAAAGATTAATAAAATAATGAATTTATTTCACCTTTATCTACTGTATAAGGGCATAAACAAATTAATCATTTGGCTACTGTATGTTTGATAACTAAAAATTTGAGTAAATATTTCATTCATTCAACCAGTGAGATACTTGCCTATCTGCCATGGTTCTGTTTTAAAATAAGGGAAAACTGTCTATCTCAATTGAGCAATAGCTCTATTTTAATCTCGTCTACCTCACATTTTTTGTTCATTAGAGTGTCATTTCTTTTAAATGATAATTAAAGAATGATTAGATGTGTCTTATTCTGCCCTTCATCCTGTTCTTAGAGCATTGTCTTGGAAAGCAGTATCTGGCAGAAATTTGAGATTTCCACATGAAGGCACTGATTAAACTGATGTTAATAGCAAACATGTGACTAATGTTTTGACAATGTATTCTAAATTAATTAATAATGATAGACCACTTCAGAACATTTCTTGGTATGAGACAAGATTTTTGTCTTCTCTTTTTTAAAACTTCTGTAGATATTCAGAACCATTTCTTCTGGAAATTTTAGTCAATTCAAGATTCTTATCGGTTATTTGAGATCTCCGTAAGCAAAAGAACTTTATGCTTAAACAAGACAAAGGAACCTCTTTATTCTAATTATATGTTCTAATCTGTCTATTATATACTGTATTATTTCTGCTTTTTTATTTCCATTACATATTATGTAAACCTCCACCAAAACTGACTAAATTATAAAGACTTTATTAGATTTCAGTTATCACCAGTAAAAGAAATCATAGCTCTAAGATTGTTTCTTTTTGTCCCCTGTCCAATAAGTTCCATGAGGTCATATCACAATATTCTTAAATCTTTGTACATTCATTCAATAGAAAGAATATGTAAAAATGAGAAATAGAGACATGCAAATGCCATTTCTAGTTGTTTATCCTGGGGCTGTGATTTGCTTCCATTAAAGAGTTAAAAATTCCAAATTAGATTCTGTATCTTACATAAGGAAAGATTATTGTATATAATTTAAGTGCATCATCTATGATTCAATCTTCCAATCTTACTTTTCCCTTAGGATATTCTTCAACACATCTTATACTGACTTCCATGAAATCATTTTCATTCATAGTGGCATCATTCCGAATTTGCTTTAGATATTGAGCTGAAGGTAAACAGATAATATTTTTCTCTCTGCCTCCTGAGGAAAGAAAATAAAATCATAAATGAGTGATGTCATTTTTCTAATCTCTCACCTATTTTTGTTATCACACTCCTCTTTACTTTTACATACTGACAATAGCACCTGAAATCAAGGTAAAGGCTTGTGTAGTTTGGATTTTGTTTTGCTGTTCTGTTCTGTTCTTACAACCACCTTCACAATATTACTTTGTTTTAAGAGCTACATAGTCAAAGTTTCTTAAACAAAAATTAAAACCCATGTGGACATACTGTGATATATTATATATGTGTGTATATATATATATATATATAAACATACATATGCAATGTTAGAAAAATTACACTTTTTAATATTCAACACAAAAAGAGCAAGTTGAAAATTTAGTGACCCCACGAAGCATTAATAATGATAGTAAATGAGAAGACTGGTAAATAGTATGAAACATAAAAGATTAAGTTACTGATAATCATGGCTATATTATTGACTTAGAAGCATATGCTTACTTCAGCAATGAATATAAATTTCTTGTTATTTGTTTATTCACTGAGAATTTCTTTATTTTCTGTATTGGACCAGAGGCTTAAGTATTCATACTATAATTTCAGTAAATAAAACAGTTAATGTTTATGCCCTGGTATATTTTAATTATTCTATGTATTTTTTATTATTGTTTTGCCACCAGGGTTATCGCTGGAACTCAGTACCATCACTCTAAATCCACTACTCCATTTTTTCCCTTTTTTTTTTTCTATTTTTATTAGACAGGACAGATAGACATTGAGGGGGAGAGGGGGATAGAGAGGAAGAGAAAAACAGAGACACCTGATGACCTGCTTCACCTCACACAAAGCATCCCTCTCGCAAGTGGGGAGCAGGAGCTCGAACTAGGGTCCTTGTGCCTGGAAACGTGTGCTTAACCAGGTGCTCTACCATCCAGCTTCAGTAGAATTTAATTTATATTCTACTTGGAAAAGGTAAATATTAACCCAATTTTAAATATACTAGTAGTAATAAGTGTTATGGGCCAGGCGGTGGTGCACCCTGTTGAGAGTACACACATTACTATATGCAAGGACCTGTGTTTGAGCCCTTGCTTCCCACCTGCAAAGGGGAAGCTTCACGAGTAAAGAATAAGATCAGCAGGTGTCTCTCTTTCTCTCTCCCTCTCTAGCTCCCTTCCCCCTCTCAATTTCTCTCTGTCCTATTAAATAAAATAAAAAGAAAAGAAATTGTCTGGAGTGGTAGACTAATCGTGCAGGCACCAAGCCCTGGAAATAACCCTGGTGGCAAAAAAATAAAGTTATAATAGTTAGATAAAAATAAATTTAAGGGAGTCAGGCTGTAGTACAGCGGGCTAAGCGCAGGTGGCGCAAAGCACAAAGACCGGCATAAGAATCCCGGTTCGAACCCCGGCTCCCCACCTGCAGGGGAGTCGCTTCACAGGCAGTGAAGCAGGTCTGCAGGTGTCTTTCTCTCCTCCTCTCTGTCTTCCCCTCCCTCTCTCCATTTCTCTCTGTCCTATCCAACAACAACAACAACAACAATAATAACTACAACAATAAAACAACAAGGGCAACAAAAGGAAAAAATAAATAAAATAAATATAAAAAAGTATTTAAAAAAATAAATAAAAATAAATTTAAAAAATTTAGGGGCTACTTTTTCAAAGTAGCAAACATTGTTATAGGACTAACATTTGATGTGAACCTTGATGACAAAATTGAATCATACAACCAAGAAGAGTTTTCCAGAAAAAGAGGTGAACAAATGCAAAGATTATGGACTGGGAGCATACTAAGCATGTTCTAAAAATAACAGGTAATAGTAGACTTCAGTCAGTTAGGCTCTCATAGGTTTATATTTACTCTGAGCAAAGTATACCACTGAAAAATTGCGAGCAGTGGTATTAGATTGTGTGTGTGTGTGTGTGTGTGTGTGTGTGTGTGTGTGTGTGTGTGTGTGTGTGAGAGAGAGAGAGAGAGAGAGAGAGAGAGAGAGAGAGGGATCAGGGGCTTCACACAACACAATTTTACAACACAGAGACTTTTTTCCAGATAAAGGGAGAGACACCACAGTGTTGCTCCATCATCTGTGAAGATTCACCCATTGTTGTGATGCTCCCATGTGTTTTCAAAGCTTTAATCAAGGGCTTCACACATAGTAAGGCTCAAGACCTATCAGGTGAGCTATCTCTAGTCCCAGATTTGCTGTTATATTGAAAAGATACACCATTATTGGAGAGAAACTAAAGAAATGTACATGTGGAAACAGACAGTGACAGTGCTTATGGTCCCACGAAGTCTAGCAGTATAGGATCCCTGACTGACACCAGAGTAGGTGGCAGAGGATTGGATGCATAAACTTGGTTTAGAGGCTATTTTAAATGTAAATCAACTAAGATGTTATTGACAATTAACTAGATTAAAAATGTAAATGGAAAGAGTCAGTGATGTGGACCGGGTGGTGGTGCACCTGATTGAGTGCACATGTTACAGTACGTAAGGACCTGGGTTCCAGCCCCCAGTCCCCACCTGCAGGGGGAAAGCTTTGCAAGAGCTGAAGCAGGGCTGCAGATGTCACTGTCTCTTTCTCTCCCTATCTCTCACTTAACTCTCAACTTCTGGCTGTCTCTACCCAATAAATAAAAATAATAAAAAATTAAAAATAAATAAAATTTTAAAAAGAGAAAGAATCAGTGACAGGTTTACACGGGGCCCTAATCAACTGGTAATACAGTGCTAATTAAGGAGTTAGGAATATTGGAAGAAGTTTGTGAGTTGCTGGGAATCAGTTCTATTTCAGATATGCTAACTGCAAGATGTCTACTAAGCATGTAAGTGAAGACATCTAATAAGCAGGTAGACATTTATGTTTGGATTTTTCTGGAAAAGCTTAGATGATATTTCCACAAATGTGCCTATAATAATGTTATTGCCCCAGATATGTTAAGATGTAACTGACATAAAATATTATATAACTTTGATATCTAATAAATGATGACTTATGTTTCGGGAGATGGTTCAGTGGATAAAGCATTGGACTCTCAAGCATGAGGTCCCGAGATCAATCCCCAGCAGCACATGTACCAGAGTGATGTCTGGCCCCTTCTCTTTTTCCTCCTATCTTTCTCATGAATAAATTAAAAAATCTTAAAAATACATAAGAAATGATGACTTCACAGTAATATATAGCTAAATATTTACCATAATAAGGTTAGTTATTTCACCTTAAGTATTACCATTTGTTGTTTATGGAGAGAATAATAATTATTTGTAGGAAACTTGAAGTCTGTGCAATAACAATATTGTTAACTATACCCATCATGCAATACTTGAGAACTAGAACTTTTTCATCTTATAACTGAAAGTGTGTACCCTCTGATCAACATTTGCCCATTTCCCCTCAGCTCCTATTAATAACCAATTTATTCTAAGTTTAATGTTTTTATATTTCACATGTAAATGCAATGATGCAATAGTTGACTTTTTCATTCTGCATTATTTGATTTAATATAATGCCTTCAAGGTCCATCCAATTTTTGCAAAGGCCAAAATTTCCTTCATTTTATGGCTGATTAATTTTTCCATTGTGTGCATATGGACACTTAGGTTGCTTTCATGTCTTGGCTAATGTGAATAATGCCGCAATGAATAAGAAATGCAGAAAACTCTTCAATATATTGATTCTGTTTCTATTTCCTTTGGATATGTACTGACATGTAGAACTGCTGAATCATACAGTAATTATATTTTTAACTTAAAAAAAAAAAAAACCTCTGTATTGTTTTCCACAGTGTTTGTACCAGTTTATATGACTGGCAGGAGTCAACCAGGATTCTCTTTTGTCCATATTCTTGGCAGTATTGTTCATCTTGTCTTTTAATGGCAGCTATTCTGAGTGACATGAGATGATATTTCTTTGTGGTTTTGATTTACATTTCCCTAGTAGTTTGTGATGATAAGGAGTTTTTTCATGTACTCATCTATTTGCATATCTTTGGAGAAATGTCTTTATAAACCCTTTGTCCATTTCTGAAGTTGAGCTGTTTTTGTTATTGAATTGTAATTGTTCTCTGTATTTTTAATATTAATCCCTTATCAACCAGATAGTTTGCAAACATTTTCTTCCATAGCATTAGTTGCTTTTTTATTTCCTTGATTGCTTTTTTTTTGCTGTGCATAAACTGTCTTTCCCAACATCATTTAATGAAAAGCTTATCTTTTCCTTATTGAATAGGCTTGATTATTGTGTCAAATATTAATAGATCATATATGTGTGGACTTACTTCTAGCATACCTATTATATTCCAATGACCAGTGTGTCTATTTTACGTCCTAATATCCTCATTATTAAGAGTTGTCTGCCATGAACAAATACCTGATACTCAAAATGATTAAACATTCTCAACTGACTTATCCCATTAATCTTATTACCTCTTGTCCATCCATATTGATGCAAATAACATAATTCCATCTTTTTTAAAGCTGAGTAGAAGTAGCTTGTCAATACATACATCTTTTTTAGAATATCCATCTATCAATTTTCAACAATGTATACCCTAAAATAATGTTATAATGCAGTGTTACTTCAATAAAGAATTAAATGTTCACAGATAATTCTATGGCACTATTGTGGGGTTAATATAAAATACAATTTCATAAAGGCAATACAGTATATTTAGAATTTATAAAAATGAAAATAAGGACAGGAAGAGAGTATAATAGCTTTGCAAGTTACTTTCATGCCTGAGACCCCCCAGGGCCCTGGTTCTATCCCAAATTTAAATCAAATCTAAGCAGTAGTCTGATTAACAAATGTAAAAAATAATATGCTTTCTGTTAACTTTGTGAAGATAATATTTTGTGTGACAAATTGTCACTATAATTTGATACTAAGCACTGACTATAAACTTAAGAAAATGTAGTCAATTGAATAATATTCCTGCTCACAGACTACTGAAAGATATATGTGACCCATAACTCTCTTACTTTACCTTGCCTTTCTCCTTTTATGAGTTCTTTTCAGCTGCCAATGCCATCTCTCAGAGGTGACAGGAATTCAGCTCTGAATTAAATTCAGAACTACTCTCTAGATCAAAGATGTTTTTATGGACCAACCACTAGAAGACAGAGTCATAATAAAAATTAAGTTATACTTTTATCTACTTTAAAGATAATGACTAAAAATATTTTTAATCTTCTAGCTAATGAAAAGATGTTCTTTTCTTCATTCATTTTTAAAAACTTTATTTAATTTGATAGGATAGAAGTTGAGAGAGAAAAGACATAAGAAAGGAAGAAAAGACAGACACCTCCAGTACTGTTTCACCACTCATGAATCTTTTCCCCCTGCAGGTGGGGACCTAGGGCTTGAACCTGGGTCCTTGCACATGATAAGATATGCACTTAGCCAGATGCACCACCATCAGTTGTATTTGAATGAACTCATCTAGTCCAAGGTTGTATCAGTTGTTGCCCCTGTATGAGGTCCTCAAATACTTATGAAAGTCAGCATTTTGAAGAAACACTACTCCAAATAGTGTTTAAGAACTGAAGATAATTTGCAGGTTAGTCAGTAAAACGCCTCCATGCTTAGATTAGAAAGAATGTGTGAAAAATTTATGACATGTCATATAATGATAGATGTGCCAGCTAGTGTGGGGGTGCCTCTTCCCAGGCATGTACTCTCTGTGTTGGTGAGAATGCGACCAGAGCCAGCCTGGGCTGCTACTCACTCAGCAACGCAAGGGAGATGACTCATGAACAGACTCATGGTGGCGAGGTAATTCGATTCTTTATTGACCAGAGAGCCAAGGCTTTTAAAGGTCAGACCCAGAAGTGGAAAGTTGGAAACTGAATCAGCTAGGAAAGGGGTGGAGAAAGGCAAAAGGGGCTGGAAAGGTAGGAACTTCCTTAGCAACTGCTGCGAGGGTTTTAGGATTAATAATAATACCCTGCAGGCAGGGAGGGTCTTGAGGGTAGAAAGAAGATAGATCAAAAGAATAGAATGGGTGAGGATCTTTCAGGCAAAACAATAATTATGTAGATAATAAGGGGGCAAGCCATAGTATCAGGAATGCAGGGTGCTTTGTGAGGCAGGGAGTCTGATAAGATGAGAGGATGGATATCCCCTCAAGTCAAGCCCTGCCAAGCTGAACCACATCCTCACAATTTCCCAACATCTCCCCCTTTCCTTTTATCTAATGGCCATAGTATCAGGAATGCAGGGTGCTTTGTGAGGCAGGGAGTCTGATAAGACAGGGAAAACCTTTGGGGTTACTCCTGTCCCTCCTTGCTCAACCTCTCGGTAAAGAGAGAGACTAACAGGATAGATGCACTCTTCAGGTCAAGCCCTGCCAGGCTCTACCACATCCTCACAATTTCCCGATGTAGATGGGCATCCATTAATTCTCACAAGGAGCAATGATAAAGAGTTGTGATTAATTACAGAAGCCAGACCTTCCACCCTCTGCAACCCACAATGACCCTGGATCCATACTCCCAGAGAGATAGAGAATGGGGAGGCTATCAGGGGAGGGGATGGGATATGGAGATCGGGTTATGGGAATTGTGCAGAATTGTACCCCTTTTATTCTATGGTTTTGTTAATGTCTCCTTTCTTAAACAAAAAAAAATAAATTAAAAAAAGTTGTGCTTATAATATTATATAACTACTTTAATTAAAAAATCTCCTGATGCATTTTTCTACATTTCAAACAGTTTTAGTAATGTTTAGGAAGACTGAATGAAAGGACATATTTATAAATAGAGGGGAAAAAATGAAGGAAAAAAAAAGACAAGTAAACCTGGGTGGTGAGAGCCAGCAAAGTAGCTTATAAAGTGTGCTGCTCTATCAGTGCCTTGGTATCTCCCTCTCCCTCATTCTCCTTCTCCCGCTCTCTCTCATTCTCCCTTCCATTCTCTCCTTCTCATTCCCTCCCTTCTCAATCTCTGTAAAAAAGTAGATGGTGGAACTGGGGAGATAGCATAATGGTTATGCAAAAGCCTCTCACACCTGGTACTATGAGACCTCAAGTTCAATCTCTAGCACATCCATAAACCAGAGTTGAGCAGTGCTCTGATCTCTTTTTCTGGCCTGTGTGGTAAAGAAGTAGATGGTGATAATCAAAATTCAGTTTCATTTAGCAACTATTCTTACATACTATTTGTATAGAAAACAATGTATTACACGTTGAAGAGAGAAATAAAAGTAGATGCAAATAAATTCTACATTCAAAAAGTATGTGATCTACTAGAAACACAAACAATGACAAGCTACAGGGCACAGTGCTGAAATAACTGCAACATATAAATAATTTAAAACACAGCACTGATTTCTTATTTAGATACTTAGGTAACAAATTTAAAAAGTAAGTATGTAATAAAAGAAGAACCATAAAACTTTTTTTTTTCTTGCTCTCCATAAGAGAAGAGATTAATTTTGCCTGGAAGAGTCAGTGATAACAGTGATATAGAATTAATACAAAAATTTGAGCATTAGAAAATTTAGACAGAAACAGAAGGATGAATACGGGATGATCTCACTCTCAGGCCGAAGTTGAAAAACAAGATTAGAAAAGAAAACACAAGTCGAACCTGAAATGGAATTGGAGTATTACACCAAAGTAAAAGACTCTGGGGTAGGTGGGTGGGTGGGGAGAATACAGGTCCATGAAAAATGATGGGGGTTGTATTGTTAAATGGGAATCTGGGGAATGTTATGCATGTAAAAAAAAAAAAGAAGTAGAAACGCAAAGCAGAAATTGACTGAGTTTGGAGTATGGCACCAAAGTAAGAAAGCAGAAGTACACTAGAGTTTGCAGTGAGTACCTCCCTAATACTTCCTCTCCACTTTTCCAAGCTTTGGGTCCATGATTGCTCAACAATTTGTTTGGCTTTGTATGTTAACTCTCTTTTCAGTCACCAGGTTCCAGGTGTCATCAGGATGCCGGCAAGACTTCCCTGGATTGAAGACCCCACCAATGTGTCCTGGAGCTCAGCTTCCCCAGAGACCCACCCTACTAGGGAAAGAGAGAGGCAGACTGGGAGTATGGACCGACCAGTCAACGCCCATGTTCAGCGGGGAAGCAATTACAGAAGCCAGACCTTCTACCTTCTGCAACCCACAATGACCCTGGGTCCATGCTCCCAGAGGGATAGAGAGTGGGAAAGCTATCGGGGGAGGGGGTGGGATATGGAGATTGGGCGGTGGGAATTGTGTGGGGTTGTACCCCTCCTACCCTATGGTTTTGTTAATTAATCCTTTCTTAAATAAAAAAGAGAAAAGAAAAAGAAAAAAAAAAAGAAAATTTAGACAAATTCTTATTTCCTGACATTTTATTTGTATTTTACTAACATATCAAAACCTGTAATCAGTTGAAGGAATGCTATAATAAGGTCATGTATGTCTATTCACCCATACCTCTATTGACCATCAAAATCTATCCCTTACAGCAGTTGAAAGTAAAGTTTAGGGGGAGGGGGAGATAGCATAATGGTTATGCAAAAGATTCATGCCTGAGGCTCTGAGATCCCAGGTTCAATCTCCAGTAACCACCATAAACCAGAGCTGAGCCATGCATTAGTGTTTCTCCCTATGTCTTCCTCTGTTTCTCTCTTTAGTATAAAATAAATTACATATTTGTCGAAAGAAAGTAAATTCCAAACATCTTTAAATATATATAACTGAACATCAATATTTACTTTCTTTGTGTAAAATTTTCCTGCGATGAAGTGTGAAAATCCCAAGTGCACCCTTATTCTAGCAAATACATTATCTGTCATGATATAGAACATTACCCTCACTCTAGAAAATTCCTTGAATTTTTTTCCTTTATTTTAACATCTGGTGCTTATACAAAGGTATAACTGTGGCTTTAATAACTAATGATATATTTTTGGCCATTGATATTTCTTCCTTTGTGAAATATCTACTCAATTCACACAATATTAAATTATCTGTTCAATAAATCTTAGAATGTTAAGAACTATCCAGTCCAACTAAAATCAATTATTATTTTATAGTAGATGTCACCAGTAAGAATTTTATAAAAACTGGGGGCCAGGCAGTGACAAACTGGGTTAAGCTCACATAGTATGAAGTACAAGGACGTCCTCAAGGGTCCTGGTTCAAGCCCCCGGCTCCCCACCTATAGAAAGGTCACCTCAAAGCAGTGAAGCAGGTCTGTAGGTGTCTTTCTTTCTCCCTCTCTATCTTCCCCTCCCCTCTCAATTTCTCTCTGTCTTATCCAAAAACTAAAAAAAAAAAAAAAAAAAAAAAAAGGTCACAGAAGCGGTGAATTGGTAGTGCAGGCACTGAGCTCCAGTGATAACCCTGGAGGCAAAAATGAATAAATAAATGATAAGAATTTCATAAAAACTTGTGATATAAAAATTAATATGAATATATTTTCTACTCAGTGATGATCAAGTGATTATTAATACTGACTTAAATGAATTAAAATAAACTGAAGTTACTTAATCCAGTCATTCACATTAAAATTTCTTCTCTGGGTTGAAAGTTGAATGGAAAAATCATGGGTTTTAGATTTGGGCCAGAATTTTAATTCTGTTTCAGAGGCTTACTGTGTGCAATTTAGCAAGCTATTTTCCATGAAAATCACACTATATTATCCTCCTTTGGAAAAAGTGAACAATAATGTCTATGTCACAGAGGACATTTCAGGATTAAAATGTAATAATATTTAGAAGTCTTAATTAAATAGCTAATACATTACATTAACCCAATGCATGCTATTTGCCATATAATCAAATTTTAATGAAAAGTATCTGTCTGACATTAGGGGCCAGGTGGTGGTGCACCTGGCTGAGCAAACATGTTACAGTGCACGAGGACCTGGGTTTGAGCCCCTAGTCCTCACCTGCAGGGGGAAAGCTTCACAAGTGGTGAAGTAAAGCTGCAGGTGTTTCTCTCTGTTTCTCTCCCTCTCTATCATCCCATTCCTTTCAATTTCTGGCTGTCTCTATCCACTAAAAATAAAGATAATAAAAAAACTTTTGGGAAAGTATTTGACTTTTACAACTGGCACACTAGAGAGCCAAATGGTGGCACACCTGGTTAAGTGCATGTGTTTTTATGCACAAGGACCCATGTTCAATCCCCCAGTCCCCACCTGCAGGGAGAAAACTTCATGAGTAGTGAAGCAGGACTGCAGGTGTCTGTTTCTCTCTCCCATCTCCCTCCCCTCTCAATTTCTTTCTGTCTTATCTAAATAAATCAATAATTTTAATAAATAAATTTTATTTACTTAAAAATAAATTAATTAAATGGGTACACTAAGACTAGAGAAATAGCTTATTGGGTAGGGTGCATGGCACATGGCACAGGCACATGGCACAGGTTTAAACCCCAACACCATATGAGCATATGCCATAGTACCAGGGGAAACTCTACTATAGTGGTGTCTCTTTTCTCTCCCTTCCCTCTTCTCTCTGTTAGAATGAAAATGTCAGACAAAGGCTGGTAAAATAGATAATTTTCACTTGGACTAGACAGTGTAATGTTTTTCTAAGCATTAGACCCAGGTTCAAGTCTGGCCCATACTGCATTGAAGGAAAATTTGGTCCTGTGGTCTTGGTCTCTCCATCGCTCTCTATGTCTCTCTTTCTCCTCCTCCCCCTCCTCCTTTCCTCTCTTCTCAGTATCTATATTTAAAAATAAATAAAATCAAAAAAACAAAAGTAAAAGAAAAAGGAAAGAAAATTGGGCCCAAGAGCAGTAAAATTGAGCATAGGTAATGCCTTTTTCTACAAATTAAATTAGGGGCCAGGTTCACAGTTTGTAAGGACCCAGGTTGAAACTTCCAATCCCCATCTACAGTGAAGCTTCATGAAAGGGGAAGCTGTGCTTCAGATATCTCTCTCTCTCTCTCTCTCTCTCTCTCTCTCTATTTCTCTCTCTTCCCCTCCCTCTCAGTTTGAATCCTTAAGCCAGTCCTTGTGCTTTGTGCCATGTGCACTTAATCCGCTGACTACCGCCAGACCCCCATGAGTTCAATTTAAAAAAATTTTTTTTATTTATGTATTTTCACTTTTTTATTTTTGTTGTAGTTATTGTTATTGATGTCATTGTTGTTAGACATGACAGAGAGAAATGGAGAGAGGAGGGGAAGACAGAGGGGAAGAATAAGATAAGTAAGATAGACACCTGCAGATCCTTGCCTTGCGCGTAGCTGCACCTGCAGTTAGATTTTTTTAAAAAGCTAAGCTAAGCACACATTGCGCAAAGTGCAAGGACTGGAGTAAGGATCCCAATTTGAGCCCCCGGCTCCCCACCTGCAGGGGGGGTCACTTCACAAGCTATGGAGCATGTCTGCAGGTGTCTATCTTTCTCTCCCCCTCTCTGTCTTCCCCTCCTCTCTCCATTTCTCTCTGTCCTATCCAACAACAACGGCATCAATAACAAGGGCGACAAAAGGGAAAAAATAGCCTCCAGGAGCAGTGGATTCGTGGTGCAGGCACCAAACCCCAGCAATAACCCTGGAGGCAAAAAAAAAAAATTAACTCATTGTTTTTCTTTCCACATTTGTGTATCATTTTTTTGTTGTTGTTGTTGTTTTGGGGTTAATTTTTTCATAGTTCCACTAACTTGGGCTATCTTTTAAATGTTCTCTTTCACTCCTATCACTCAATCATTTGTGAATGTTCTATGATCTGAAGCATTAATGCTTACTATGTCAACTTTTGTTCATTATTTTGAGTGTAGAAAGTTCAAACAAATCCTCAATAACTCCTACATGACAATTAAAGTTATCTCTTAGAGGATCAGTTTCAGTTCTTCTCTTTAGCATCCCTTATCATTAGATGAATATTCTGTTTCCTGGTATCTTGCTCAAACTAGGAAAACATAAAAGCCCCAAAGAGGGGTCTGGTGGTGGTACACCTGATTGAGCGCACCAGTTACAGTGTGCAAGGACCCAGGTTTGAGTCCCCAACCCCCACCTGAAGAGGGAAAGCTTCACAAGTGGTGAAGCAAAGCTACAGGTATCTCCCTGTTTCTCTTCCTCTCTATAACTTCCTTCCTTTTTAATTTCTGGCTGTGCCTATCAAATAAATAAATAAAGATTTAAAAAAAAATTTTTTTTTAAAGGCCACAAGTTAAAAAGTACACGACAACTGAGTTGATTTTTCTTGAAGAATCACTGATACTGCAAATTTAGTTGCACAAATCTTTGTCCATGGACCAACTGTGTCCCTTGGTAAAACTTATATAGAAGAGATACATGGTAAATGTTCACTCTCTCTGCCATGGTGATTCTTAACCGTGTGTGTGTGTGTGTGTGTGTGTGTGTGTGTTTTAGAAATCAAGCTAGAAAGTTGTTTGGATGCATTACAAATCAAACCAATTATTTTTTTTTCTCCAGACGAGTCAGAGATAATTCAATCTGTTGAGGCCACAGGTTCAGTCCCAGATACCAACCAATACTTCAGCTAAGCAGTGCTCTGGTGTCTCTTTACCTACTCTTTCATTTTTTTCTCTCTCTTTCACACAAAAAATGAATCTTTTCAAAATGGTTGAATAATCTCTTTATTGCATATATATATATATATATATATATATATATATACATATAGATTGCTGAATAAAAATAAGAGCAAACATTAACCAAAATCTTCTGATCAATAGGTTCTTTTTTTTATTAGTCATAAAATATGTTGGGCTTCTTTAAAGAAAGATACATTAGGAGCCAGGTGGTAGCACACCTGGATGAGCGTACATGTTACAATGTTCAAGGACCTGAGTTCAAGCCCCCAGTCCCTACCAGCAGGGGAAAGCTTCATGAGAGGTGAAGCAGTGCTACAGGTGTCTGTCTCTCTCCCTCTCTACCACCCCCTTCTCTCTCAGTTTCTGGCTGTCTCTATCCAATAAATAAATAAATATGATACAAAAATTAAATAAAGATGCATTATTTTTCCATCAAGGTTATCACAGGCTCCTTTTTCTTTCTTTTTGATACAGGTTAAGAGACAGAGATGAATAGGGGGGACTCAGAGTCAGAGAGTCTGCTATAACTTTGCTTTATTGTTTGTAAAGTTTCCTCCCAATGAGGAGACTAGGTGCTTGAACCCAGGAACACCTGCATGGTAACATATGTGTATAGCCAACTGAGCCACTCCTGGATATTTTTTTAATATAAGATATGTGTAGTATATAATTAAGACAAATGAGTCGCATACCTCAAAATTCTAGATATAGTCTCAAACATGTTCACCGAATTAGTGTTCTTTATAAGTAATTTTGGTTGAGATTTTGTACTTGGCTTAGAAGATGTGTAACTGAAAGTCATATGTTATCAACATCCATGATTATATTCATCTGCTTTGGTTTATATCTTCATCCTAATTCCATTAGCAATCTACTAAAAGCATTTGAATATTACTAAAATTATTAATAATTCTGTATTTTATGGGAGTAATGTTAATTGCAGATTTGTCATTGTAAAACCTCATAAAAACAGGAAAAATATCATTCCAAAATTCCCAGCACATAAATTATGATACAAATGTGTATTTTTAAACAAACACAGGAAATTACTTATGAAAAGCTGTATAGTACAATGAAGAAAGAATAAAACTTATTAAAAAACACTAATCAATTGAATAGCAATTAGCAAATATGTATTGATTATTATTTATCTATCTATTGGATGAAATAAAAAGTATGAAATGCATAAATTATCTGTAAAACTAAAAATTTGTTTGAAAGATTCAATAAAGTGCACATAGCATACAGAGCACATTCAATTATATCCAAATGCTAAACTTAGATTATAGAATTTTCTGCCTGAAATAGACTTTTATTTTCTTCTTGGGAGAGAAAGAGGAAATAAAGGACAGATAAAAGGAAGGCGAGACACCAGAGTAGTGTTCACCATCCATAGAGATTTCCCTTTACCACGTACGTGCACGTGTATTCTCTGCTGGTACCAGGACCACCTGGTTCAAACCCAGGACATCACGTCTGGAAAGGTATGTGCTTTGCCAAGCAAGCCATCTTGCCCTTAAATTTACAATAATGTAATATTGCTTAATATTAGTTAACATCCTCATTTTAAAAAATATTTATTTTTATTTTAATGAGAGAGAAATATAGAGAAAAAGACCAGAACACTATTCACCTCGGGATTATTGTTGCCAGGCATTGAACGCAGGCCTTTGGAGCCTTAGGTATCTAAACTAAGTCTTTTTGCTTAAGCATTATGCTGTCTCTCCAGCTTACATCATAAGTTCTTGACTAGAGATATGGATTTATATATATATATGGAGAGAGAGAAAGAAAGATGGAGAGAGGGATAACAAGTGCATGTTGCTTCCATTTTATTTATTTTGGCTTTATTTTTTAGTTTTATTTGTTATTATGTGAAATGATATGCAACAGGAAGTCTCCTAATTTATACTTTTGACTATTGGACTAAATTTAAATGTGTGAATCTAAGTTTTTCAGACATTTGTCCTATCAAAATATTGCATGGAAATAAATTAGTGTGGTAGTCCAGCTCCTCAAGGGTCAAAAAATGGGGAGAGGATATGAACATAATATTCACCACAGAAGAGATCTAAAAGGCCGAGAAACACATGAAAAAACTGCTCCAAGTCTTTGATTGTCAGAGAAATGCAAATAAAGACAACAATGAGATACCACTTTACTCCTATGAGAATGTCATACATCAGAAAAAGTAGCAGCAACAAATGCTGGAGATGTTTTGGGGTCAAAGGAACCCTCCTGCACTGCTGGTGTGAATGTAAATTGGTCCAACCTCTGTGGAGAAGAGTCTGGAGAACTCTCAGAAGGCTAGAAATGGACCTACCCTATGATCCTGCAATTCCTCTCCTGGGTATATATCCTGAAGAACCAAACAACCCTTGGGTGTGTGTATACACAAAAATTTGTGTATACTAATGTTCATAGCAGCGCAATTTGTAGTAGCCAAAACCTGGAAGTAACATAGGTGTCCAACAACAGATGAGTGGCTGAGCAAGTTGTGATATATATATATATTACTTAGCTATTAAAATTGGTGACTTCACCGTTTTCAGCCCATCTTGGATGGAGCTTAAAGAAATCATGTTAAGTGAAATAAGTCAGGAACAGAAAGATGAATATGGGATTATCTCATTTACAGGCAAAAGTTGAAAAACAAGCAGAGAAAACACTAAGCAGAAATTAGACTGGAGTTGATGTATTGCACCAAAGTAAAAGACTCTGAGGTGGGTGTGGCGGAGAGTTCAGGTCCTGGAATAGGATTGCAGAGGACCTACTGGGGGTTATATTGTTGTGTGTTAAAAAGGAGAAATGTTATGAATGTACAAACTATTGTATTTACTGTGGAATGTAAAACATTAACCCCCAAATAAAGGAGAAAAGAAAGAAAGGAAGAAAGAAAGAAAAGGAAGGAAAGGAGGGAGGGAGAGAGGAAGGAAGGAAGGAAGGAAGGAAGGAAGGAAGGAAGGAAGGAAGGAAGGAAGGAAGCTGTTTCAACATGTATTCCATAAAGGCCTGTCTCTAATAGATGACTAACAGCACATGGTCATGGAGGTTTTGCCTCTGATAGCTGCATAGCTGTGCCACAGAGGATTTGCCTCTGAAAGCTGATTCACAGTGTTTTCCTATGAGATTTGTCTCAGAAAAGGTTTTCCACCACTTCTCTCCTTAGGTTAGTATAAACTGTCTCCTACAAAGTAGCATTAAAGTTTACATAAATAACTTGTACTCAATTGTGAAAAAAAAGTACACCCAATGTCTAATGTTCAATAAGAGAAAAATTTTCTGAAGAGGAAAGCTTTTGTTTTTTATTTGCCCAAATCATTTTATTGGAGAGATAATATTTTATAGTACAGTTGTTGACACATAGGTACAATTTATCATCTCTCCATAATAGGTGTCTACATATGAGTCCCACCCCCAATTTAGGTGCTTCTCTGTGCCCACGCCCAGTGCTGTTGTGCACTGAGTCTCCAATACCTGCTCTGCTAGTTCTTGTCCTTCCCTTCCTCAGAGTCCTTTGCTTGGGTACAATATACCACACTCAGTCCAGGTTTCCCATTTCTTGTGTTTCCCATTTCTTTTCCTTTTTGTTTTAAATCATAACACATCATGCTTTTAAAAAATATTTTTTATTTATTTTGGACAGAAACAGAGAGGAATTGAGAGACAAAAAGAAGACAGAGAGGAAGAGAGAGAGAGAGACATCTGCAGCCATATTTCACCACTCATGAAGCTACCTCCCTGATGGTAGGGACAAGGGGCTTGAACCTGGGCCCTTGTGCACTTTAATGTGTGCACTCAACAGAGTGTGCCACTCTTTTCTTGATTATTAACCAGTAAGTGAGATCATCTAGTATTCCTCCTTCTCCACTAGAAAAAGCCATGTTGTGTGGTCTGGGACAAGTTGTGGGGGGGGGGGGTCTCTATTTTGTAGATTGTAGTCCTATTTTAGTTATATTCCAAAAAGCCCATGATTATATTATTGTGTTTTTTTTCCTGAGCCTGACATGTGATACGCAGGTGGATCTAAGTTATTGTCTGGGGAGATGATGGGCCGGAAAAAGGATCAGAAAGTTGGATCAGGGAAGAAAGTAATGTTAAGAGTGGGTTTGAGAGAACTTAAGGTGTTGCATTAATTCTTTTAATAGATTTCAATCCAATTTTGTCCAAGAAAACTTGTACTCAGCTTCTGACAATTAATGTTGGTACTTAATCTGTCATTTGCTCACCAATGTCAGGATAATATAAATTACAAACAGGTTGTAAACAATCATGTCAGGTGAGGCAAAAATAGATGTAATATGTAAATTAGCATTCCTTAACTTTGTCTTCCAATAAAGGTCATTACTCTACCCAGTGCTTAATCCATTGCACTACTTCCCAGGCCATAATGCATCCTTCTTAAAATAAATTTTATGAACAAACTTTTGCTTTGATATTTAATAATATTTCCCTTTTTATCTACTGTCAAACAGGGTATTTTATTAGTGGTTGTCCTAACAACAACAAATGTGTTTCGTCCTAATAAACAGAAATAAAAAGAAGTGCTATGTTCGTTGTGTGGCATATTTACAGAAGCATTCCTTTTCTTGGGGTGAGTAGGAGTTATTTCCTCTCATAGAGTCAATGGAAAGAAGGTGTCAAACAACAAAACGTAAGTAATGCCAAGGTGGGAGGAACCTTCCCAGTTACTGTGACCAAAAATGTATGCTTTTATCAGTATATCCTTGGAATTCCTGCTCAGTAAATAGTTTTAGTATAAATGTTATGGCTCTTTTGACTAGACATTTGAATTGTTGATTTTACCATATTTTAGATTCTCTTCAGAACATCTATATGACAGAATATTTAGAGTTTTTGAAAAAGCTCAAATTTTAATGATTACCTGATTTGATTATGGAATATAAGATTCTAAGTAAAACCCATAATTGACTAATTGGTATTATAACCAGCTTTTTGAGATAAACTTTGATAAAGGGGAAGAAAATATAGCTTTTTATATTTAAAGATTTTATTTATTAATGAGAAAGTTAGGAGGAAAGAACCAGGCATCACTCTGGTATATGTACTGCTGGGGATTGAACTCAGGACCTCATGCTTGAGAGTCTAATGCTTTATCCACTGTGCCACCTCCCGGACCACACACCACAACTCTTCATATAAATTTTTCCAGCCTTTAGGTTTATGATCAGTCAACAATTTTTTTTGCTCTATATGTTAACTCTGTTTTTTCATCCACCAGTTTCCAGATGCTACCATGATGCCAACTGGACTTCCCTGGGCAGACAACCCCACCAATGTGTCCTGGAGCTCTGCTTCCCCAGAACCCCTGCCTCACTAGGGAATGAGAGAGACAGGCTGGGAGTATGGATCAACCTGCCAATGCCCATGTTCAGCGGGGAAGCAATTATAGAAGCCAGAACTTCCACCTTCTGCACCCCATAATGACCCTGGGTCCATGCTCCCAGAGATCTAAAGAATAGGAAAGCTTCCAATGGAGGAAATGGGATATGGAACTCTGGTGGTGGCAAATGTGTGGAATTTCACCCCTCTTATCCTATGGTTTTGTCAATAGTTTCTATTTTACAAATAAAAGAATAAAAGACAAAAAGAAAAAGAAGAGTAAAAAAGAAAAAGAAAGAAGTGAAGGGGCCCTGGGCAGGGGTGCATCCAGTTAAGCACACATAGTAAGAAGAACCGAGGACTCGTGCAAGGATCCAAACCCTTGGATCCCCACATGCAGTGAGGGGGTGGGGGGAACCACGCACTTCACAAGCAGTGAAGCAGGTCTGCAGGTGTCTATCTTTCTGTCTTCATCTCTATCTCTGTTCCCCTCTCCATTTCTCTCTCTGTCCAAAAAATGTAATAAATGGCTGACAGGAGCAGTGGTTACCGTAGTGTTGCCATCAAGCCCAGTGATAACCGTGAAGGGAAAGAAGGAAGGGAGGAAGGAAGGAAGGAAGGATGGAAGGAAGGAAGGAAGGAAGGAAGGAAGGAAGGAAGGAAGGAAGGAAGGAAGGAAGGAAAGAAGGAAGAAAGAAAGGAAGGAAGGGAAGTAAAGTCCATTTGTTAAGCATTAGATTGGATGCAAATTCTCATCATGAAAAGGGACCTTCAAAAATTATGGAACTCTGGTGATGGGAAATGTGTGGAATTTCATGCCTCTTATTCTGTGATTTTATCAATATGTACTATTTTACAAATAAATTTTTTTAAAAAAAGAAAAAGAAAATTCACACCAATGGGTAGGGGTAGATAGCATAATGGATATGCAAACAGACTGTCATGCCTGAGGCTCTGAAGTCCTAGGTTCAATCCCCTGCACTACCATAAGTCAGAGCTGAGTAGTGCTCCAATATTAAAAAAAGAAGAAGAAAAGAAAAGAAAGAGAAGGAAAGAAAAGAAAAGAGAAGAGAATAAAAGAAAAGAAAAGAAAAGAGAAGAGAATAAAAGAAAAGAAAAGAAAAGAAAAGAAAAGAAAAGAGAAAAAGAAAACTCACACCAAGGTCTGGGGTAGATAGTACAATAATTATGCTCATACTTGAGGCTCCAAAGTCCAAGGTTCAGTCCCCTATATCACCATAAGCCAGAGCTGATCAGTGCTCTGGTAAAAATGAAATAAAAAGTAATAATAAAAATGTTTTAAAAGTGAAACACTTCATTCCTACTAAGCAGTAATTATATATTGCTATGCACCTTTAAAACAAGAAAATTTAAACCAACAAAATTCTCTGCATTCACAAGTTAATTTATGAATATTTCTAAGTAGTACACTTTAACTTTTTACCCCCAAGATGTGTGTGGTTGGGAAACTGGCATAATAGTTATATAAAACCTTCATGCTTAGATCAAAAAACATATGGTTATACCAATAGATGCAGAGGAAGTCTTTGACAAAATCCAACAGCACTTTAAGATCAAAACACTACAAAAGATGGGAGTAGAAAGAAAATTCCTTAAGATAGTGGAGTCCATATACACCAAACCTACAGCCAACATATACTCAGTGGTGAAAAACTGGAAGCATTCCCCCTCAGATCAATGACTAGACAGGGCTGCCCACTATTACCATTACTATTAAACATAATGTTGGAAATCTTGCCCTAGTAATCAGGCAGGAGCAAAGAATTAAAAGGTACAGACTGGAAGAGAAGAAATCAAACTCTCACTATTTGCAGACTGTAAAAAAAAAAAAAAAAAAACTGGGAATAGATGGAAAATTCCTCAAGATAGTGGAGTCCATATACAGCAAACCTACAGCCAACATCATACTCAGTGGTGACAGACTGTAAGCATTCTTGCTCTTGGAAATTATCAGGCAATGTAGTAAGGTGACAGGCTACAAAATTAACATACAAAAGTCAGTGGACTCCTCTATGCAAACACTAAGGTAGCAGAAGAAATCTAGAAATCAATTCCCTGTGTCCTACAATGTCCTATAATGTCAGCCAGTGAATAAATGATGTGGATAAAAATGAATGGAACATTTGCTGGCAGAGTTTTCTCTGTGTGTGAAGTGACAGTAAGTCAATATATTGGTAAGAAATAGCAAAATTAAAGTATCTTGGTAAGTAAAATTGAAAGTTATGGAACCCACTTTAATTTAGTGGTAAGTGAAGGTCCTCTTTGAGAGGTGATATTTAAGTTGAAATTTGCATAGAAAGAAGGAACTATAACTAGAACAAGTGTAGTAACAACTGCAACTGTTTATCAAACCTTAAATAAGTGCTCCTCACTATTTCAAATAACTAATTTACCACCCCTCCCTTAGCCCCAGTATTCCTTAAATGTTGATAAAAATACTTAGGAAAAAAAATAGAGGCTGAAAGACATTCAAGCACCAGCTAAATTGTGCTTGGAATTGGATAGAAGAACCAGGATATAATCCAGATCTTTCTGCATCAAGAAGAATATATGTTATCTACTAGTTTTGCCTCTTAAGATAAAAGCAAAAATAAATACAAGTGAAAGGGACCTGAGGCAAGAGTGTCTTTCAATTTATTGAGAAAAGCAGGGGTAGGGAGCTGGGCAGTGGCGTATGGGGTTAAGCACACAATACCAACAGCAAGGACCTGCTTATGGATCTGGGTTCAAGGCCTCTGCTCCCCAACTGCGGGGGGGGGGGGGTGGGGGGGTGGGAGGTGGGAGGGTGCGGAGGTAGGGGAGGCCCTGGGGCGAGGCCCTTCAGAAGAGGTAAGGCAGGTCTGCAGGTATCTATCTTTCCTATCCTTCTCTATGCCCCCCCCCCAATTTCTCTCTGTGCTTTTCAATAAAATGGTAAAAAAAAAAAAAAAAAAAAAAACCCGACCTCCAGGAGCAGTGGATTCATAAGGCCACCACAGAGGCACAGCGAAGTTGTGGAGTAACTAGAATGAGAGACAATGCTTCTGCTTGTATTTATGGCAGTTTTGTAAAAAGTGAAAATGTATGCTGAAAATCTGTTAGATAACTTTGTGACTATTAGTGATACGGGGAGTTTATCTACCTAATATCACTAGCCCTGGATATAGAAGAGAAAAATAGATTTTCAGTAGGCTATTGATACAGATTTTCCTCTTCTTTTTGGACTAACAAGTGTACCACTGCCAACTTGATTTGATCATGACAAGACACATGCTTGTGTTACCATTCTGAGAGCAACTTTAGAATAATTAATTCTATTTCCAGGAGTGCTGTTGGTAGTTAACTCCAGTGAGATCTATGAAATAATATCTACAGAAATAATTTTCCCTTTGCTTCACATATTTGTGTTCTTTCTCTTGCCTATCATGGCCTTCCAGTTGATTAAGATTCCAGAGTATGGTATTATGAAATCATTCTACTCATGATTTCTCTTACCTGATATTATATTAATTCTTATGAATATGCAAATTAGGTACTAGCATTATATTTTTATCTTGCTTTTTACTAATTTATTTATTCTTGGTCATCACCAAGACTTTGTCGCTGCAAGATGGCCTTTGTAGACAGAGAGAGAAAGACAGAAACAAAGAGAGAAAGAATTTAAAGAGAGCACAGAATCAAAACTTCCTTCAATATGGTGGCGGCTTGGCTCATATCTGTGTCTCTCACAGGGCAAAGCAACACAACATTCAAGTGAGTTACTTTTTCAGCTGTTGACTTGCATTCTAAAGTATATTTTCTTTTCTTATTTATTTTATCTCTCTCTCTCTTTTTTTGTCATTTCTGGGCCTTCACTGATGCAGGCCAACTTTTTTAAGATATAAAGACAGAAGCAGAGAGACCAAAAGACACAGAGCTGAAGCTTTCTTCATGCAATAAGGGGTTACATTAAAACTTAGGTTGTGCTCATAACAAAGCAGACATACTACCCCAGTGACCTATCTTGCCTGCCTTTAGAGTCTATTATCTGGGAGTCAGGCGGTAGAGCAGCAGATTAAGTGCACATGGCATGAAGTGCAAGGACCTGCGTAAGGATCGTGGTTCAAGCCCCTGGATCCCCACCTGCAGGGGGGGTCCCTCCAAAGGCGGTGAAGCAAGTCTGCAGGTATCTATCTTTCTCTCCCCCCTCTGTCTTCCCCTCCTCTCTCCACTTCTCTCTGTCCTATCTAACAATGATGACATCAATAATGACTAAAACAATAAAAATAATAGTCTATTATCTAAACACAGTATGTTTTCTTAATGAAAAAATGTCAGAATTTTTTGTATGCAAAATATCTTAAACTAAATAAGCAGTCTTAAAGCTGTCAGTTTTAGCAACAAAGCTTCCTTTAAACTCCATATAGAATGTGTGTTCCAATCACTGGCATAGATCATTCCAATTTTATTGTGCTTTTTGATTTGTAATAAATTAATTAAATTTATTGTTCCTCTTTTGACTAGGTGATAATATGAAAGATACACATATGAGCTATAAGTCTCACAGTGAGTTAGTGTTATGTGCAGAAAAGCTCCAGAAGATTCACAAGTATTTTTGTAGACCTTTTGGCACTACTGCAAACTCTCAGAATACTTTCTAACAGACTGTTGAAATTTAGTGATAAATTGATGGAACATCTGGAGAGAATAGGAAAATCTCAGGACTTCTCTGATAGTCTAATATAAAAATGATTGGCAAAAGTAGAACTTCTACTTTTTAGTAAGTGCTACTTAGGTAAATTCACTAGTAGGAGTATTAGAAATGAATCTGAACAGTGGGGTTCTAATTATAGTACTCTGAACAAATAATTCATTCTCTCAAATTTTCTACTCTTTTATCTATAAAATGAGGAATGGAACAGATAAATGTTCAAAAAAGGTCAACTTAATTGAAGTATTTATGATAATCTTCAAGATCATTTTTAGATCAAAACATTTCTGTTCAAAATCCAGTAGTAATATCCCGGCATGACCAAAACCTGAAATACTTAACCTCTTGGATCATTCTGCTTGGCTGAAAATGGATTGAAATAAATTTGATCTGTTTGGCCTCATAAAACTCCATTTCATTTAGAATATTTTTAAATGAATACTCTAGAGCCCGTTGGATACTTTAGAACTGAAGTTAATTGGAGAGAAAGGAATGGTGTTAGAAACTTCCTGAACTCCCTGCTGACCTTTAGGTCTTAATAAGCATTAGGAGGGAAACATCCAGATTTCTTTGTATGAACATATGATCAGCACACTGCAGTTTTCTGACAATAGGCTAATAGAACATTCAACTGAGCACTTTTAGAAGCAATTACCAATGAGGGCTCAGTCAATTGAAGTTGAAGTTAGCAGATGAAAACATTCACAGGTGTGAAAATTAATAATAATAGTAAAACCATCATGGAATGAGCCCCTTATTAAATTGGCATACAGACTCCTTAGTTATTAAAATCAAAACAAATGAATCCAAAAGTAATGATTAATCAGTGCTTATGATTTAATTAATGTTAACTGGTTATTTTATCCCTAGGCCAGTGCAGATGTTGCTAATAGATAATCACTTTCTATATTTCATTATGAAAAAAATCTATAAATCATTAGATAAGTCTATGCCATTCTCATAATCGAGTTCCTCCTAACCAATGAGGTAACAAGGCATTCCACTGCCACAAAACAGATAAATACGTGGTTATTATACATGATATCTTTGTTAGTTTAATGCCTTCTAGGTCCCAAAAGACCACAGTCGAAAATATTTAGGAGACCTTACTCTGAATAGTTTTTACTTTAGTTATAGTACTTACATCAGTTGTAAAGTTTTACAAAGTATTTTACTTAAAGGTATTCCTTGGAGATGTAAATTGTGAATCTAATGCTAGCAAACTTTTTTTCTTCTTTCTTTTGAAGCTAACTCTAGCATAGTGTAAGTTTATATATTACAGCCATCTTATAACAATTTTTAAAAAACATTCATTGTAGTATAATTTAGTAAGTATCACTGATATAATTTATCAGCACAGAATAGGTTAGTCTACACTATGAATTCCTGAACATAGTGGTCTGGAATAAAGTAGATAAAGTATTGGACTCTCAAGCATACGGTTTCAAGTTCAATCCCTGGCAGCACATGTACCAGAGTGATGTCTGTTTCTTTCTCCTCCTTTCTAATAAATAAATAAATAAATAAATAAAATCTTATTTAACAAGTCCCAAACATACAAATCATCATATTAAGCTGAATAGTGTGTAGTTATATTTAAAAAGACATAAATTTATAAGACTAAATACAATGTTCATATGCCATAATCACCTAGTGCTCACATATTCTATTGTCTGTATTCAAAAATACTTACCCTTCAAAATAGTAATGCTTAACAGATAGGATGAATAAATATAATTCTTAAATTGAAAAAAGGAAAAATGAATATTTTCTCAAAAATATCAATACCACCCATCTCCTTGTAAGGGAAACAGAAATCTTCAAACCTTATGAAAAAGGTCCATTGGCCAATTGTGGGGGGAAAGCAGGTCAATTTCTCAAATCAACCCCCCAAACTCACATAAGTCCCTTTTCTTTTATATAATCCTGAACAAGCAGAACCCCCTGTCTTCAGAGTTAGTCATATCTTAAAAGTCTATCTATGAAACTGACTGTTTATTTTCAGTGCCTGATATACAAAAAGTGTCAAACTAGAGTTCCCTTATTAACTAATAGATAGAAACTAAAGTTCTTTTCTTAAAACCAAGTATCTAAAGGTCAAATTAGAACTTTTTTAAAGAAGAAAAAAGGATTATGAGCCACTGAGCTCCAACTCAGGGATTAAAATAACATTGATACAACTGTCAATTTCCACAACTGTGAACCATTTAATTACCTTACATAGACACAAGTCAATCCAGGCAAGATGACCAGTAATTTGAAAAGTACTGAGAGAGGAACCTCATAATATACTATATAAAATGGTTAAACCAACAAGAAGAAATATTGGAGAAATGAACCAGGAGAAATGAGTCCAGCTAAAAGCTCCCCAAAGACTGAAGCACAAAATAATGAAGTCAACATCCAAACACTAGTTAAGGAAATAATCACAGGAGTGAGTCAAGAGTTTGAAAGAATTATCATCAGAAAACACTATCTCAAGGTTATTAGAGAGCTGAAATCTAAAATAGCTGAGCTAAGAACACAACTAGCTGAACAAGCTAAAACAGTATCAGATCATGGTAACAAAATAGATGAACTCCAGAAAATAGTAGAGGAGAGAGAGAATAGAATCAATGAGGATGAAGACAGAAATAGAAGATCAAGGCCTAATTAGAGACAACTAAAAAAACAAGTAAGAGACCTCAAAGAGATTAAGAGATACTGAAAACAACAACAGAGATTATGGGATCATTTCAAAAGAAACAATATACTCATTATTGGCTAACCAGAGGAAGAAAGAGTGGGAGGGGAAGAAAGCATTCTTCAGGACATAATAACTGAGAATTTTTATAGTCTAGACAACATTAAAGACACAGGTTCAAGAAGCTCAGAGGATCCCAAACAGAATTAACTCAGACTTAAAGACACCAAGACACATCATATTTAAAATGGAAAGGAATAAGGATAAAGAAAGGATCCTGAAGTCTGCAAGAGAAAAACAAAGACTCACCTACAGAAGAAAACCCATAAGATTGGCAGCAGACTTCTCCATGTAAACAATACAGGCCAGAAGAGAATGGAAAGATATCTATTGAGTGCTCAATGAGAAAGGCTTTCAACTAAGAGTACTGTATCCTGCTAGACTGTCATTCAGACTAGATGGAGACATAAAAACCTTCTCAAACAAGCAACAGTTGAAAGAATCAACTGTCGAGTATCCCCCTAACACTTCCTCTCCACTATTCCAAGCTTTGGGTCCATGATTGCTCAGCAACTTGTTTGGCTTCGTATGTTAACTCTCTTTTCAGTCACCATGTTCCAGATATCATCAGGATGCCAGCCAGGCTTCCCTGGACTGAAGACCCCACCAATGTGTACTGGATCTCCGCTTCCTCAAAGCCGTGCCCCACTAGGGAAAGAGAGAGACAGGAAGGGAGTATGGACCGACCAGTCAACACCCATGTTCAGCGGGGAAGCAATTACAGAAGCCAGACCTTCTATCTTCTGCAACCCACAATGACCCTGGGTCCATGCTCCCAGAGGGATAGAGAATGGGAAAGCTATCAGGGGAGGAGGTGGGATATGGAGATCAGGTGGTGTGAATTGTGTGGAATTGTACCCCTCCTACCCTATGGTTTTGTTAATTAATACTTTCTTAAATAAAAAAAAAAAAGAAAGAAAGAAAGAAAGAAAGAAAGAAAGAAAGAAAGAAAGAATCAACTGTCACCAAGCCTGTCCTGAAAGAAGTTCTGAAAGGTCTCCTATATAGAGTAAGACCACCAAAAATAGGCCATATATCAGAACACGCTAAAAATATACAAGAATGGCATTAAGATATATTCAATCTTTGATATCAATAAATGTCAATGGTCTGAATTCACCTATTAAAAGGCACAGAGTAGGAAAATGGATCAGAAAACACATCCCAACAATATTCTGTCTACAGGAAACCAACCTAACTCAACAAGACAAACACAGACTTAAAGTGAAAGGTTGGAAAACTATCATACAAGCCAATGGCCCACAAAAAAGGGCAGGAACAGCTATTCTCATATCTGACAAAATAGACTTTAAAATAAATGAAATCGGAAATGATAGGGATGTGAGTCAGGTGGCAATGCAGCAGGTTAAGCACAGATGGTGCAAAGTAAGGACCGGCTTAAGGATTACATTTCAAGACCCTGGTTCCCCACCTGCAGGGTGGTTGCTTCACAAGCAGTGAAGCAGGTCTGCAGTTCTCTATCTTTCTCTCCCCCGCTTAATCTTTCCTGCCTCTCTCCTTTTCTCTCTGTCTTATCCAACAACAATGACATCAATAATAATTACAATAAAACGACAAGGGCGGGGAGTCGGGCTGTAGCACAGCAGGTTAAGCGCGGGTGGCGCAAAGCACAAGGACCGGCATAAGGATCCTGGTTCGAACCCTGGCTCCCCACCTGCAGGGGAGTCACTTCACAGGCAGTGAAGCAGGTCTGCAGGTGTCTATCCTTCTCTCCTCCTCTCTGTCTTCCCCTCCTCTGTCCATTTCTCTCTGTCCTATCCAACAACGACAACAACAATAATAACTACAACAATAAAACAACAAGGGCAACAAAAGGGAATAAATAAATATATTAAAAATAAGCCTTAAAAAAAGATGGGGATGGACACTGCTTAGTTCTCAGTGGATCATTCAATCAAGAGGACTTACCAATTATTAACATCTATGCACCAAATGAGAAGCCATCTAAGTACATCAAACATCTACTGAAAGAACTACATCAATATATTAAGAGCTACACAGTCATAGTAGGGGACTTCAACACCTCACTTTCTCAACTTGACAGATCATCCAGGCAGAAAATCAATAAAGACATGAGGGAGCTAAATGACCAGGTAGATAAATTAGAACTACTGTACATTTTCAGAGTCATTCATCCCAAGAAACTGGAATACACATTCTATTCAAGTCCACATGGGTCATTCTCAGGGATTGACCATATGTTAATGCACAAACACAGCATCAACAAATTCAAGAGCACTGAAATCATCCCAAGCCTCTTTGCAGACCACAGTGGGATTAAACTATCACTTAACAATCAACAAAAGATTAGTAACAGTCCCAAAATGTAGAAGCTCAACAATACACTTCTTAACAACCTCTGGGTCAAAGAGGAAATAAAGGAGAAATCAAAATGTTTGGAGAGTTCAATGAAATGAATACACAAGTTATTAAAATATTTGGGACACAGTTCAGGCAGTAATGAGAGGGAAGTTCATTGCCACACAAGCACACATTAGGAAACAAAAAAAACAGCACAGATAAATAGCCTGATCGCACATCTTAAAGACCTAGAAGAAGAAGAACAAAGGAAACCTAAAGCAACGAGAAGGACAGAAATCACTAAAGTTAGGGCAGAAATAAATAACACTGGAAATAGGAAAACCATACAAAAGATCAACAAAAGTAAATGTGGGTTCTTTGAAAGAGTGAACAAAATTGACAAACCTTTAGCCAGACTCACAAAGCAAAAAACAGAGAAGACCCAAATAAATCGAATCATAAATGAAAGAGAAGATATCACAAAAGACACTGCAGAAATTCAACACATCATGGGAGACTTCTATGAACAATTATATGCCACCAAGCTAGAGAACTTGAAAGAAATGGACAATTTCATAGAGACCTACAAACTTCAAAAAAAGTAAAGAGGAACTAGATAACATAAATAGGCCCATCACAGCTAATGAAATTGAAACAGTTATCAAAAACCTTCCCAAGAATAAAAGTTCTGGACCAGATGGTTTTACAAATGAATTCTAAAAATCTTCAAAGAAGAACTAATACCTCTACTGTTAAAAATCTTCTAGAAGATTGAAGACACCAGAATACTCCCTCACAGCTTCTATGAAACCAACATCACTCTGATACCAAAAGCTAACAGGGACACAACAAAAAGAAAACTACAGACCAATATCTCTGATGAACACAGATGCTAAAATATTGAACAAAATTCTAGCCAACTGGACACAGGAGTATATTAAAAAGATTGTTCATCATGACAAAGTGGGGTTTATCCCAGGCATGCAAGGTTGGTTTAATATACGTCAACGAATCAGGGTGATCCACACATCAACAAAAGTAAGACCAAAAAACACATGGTTGTATCAAAAGATACAGAGAAAGCCTTTGACAAAATACAACATCCCTTTATGATCAAAATACTACAGAAAATGAGAATAGATGGAAAATTCCTGAAGATAGTGGAGTCTATATATAGCAAATCTACAGCCAACATCATACTCAATGGTGAAAAACTGGAAGCATTTCCCCTCAGATCAGGTACTAGACAGGACTGCCCACTATCAACATTACTATTCAACATAGTTTTGGAAGTTCTTGCCATAGCAGACAGGAGCAAGGCATTAAAGAGATACAGATTGGAAGGGAAGAAGTCAAACTCTCCCTATTTGCAGAGGACATGATAGCATACATAGGAAAACCTAAGGAATCCAGCAAGAAGCTTTTGGAAATCATCAAGGCAATACAGTAAGGTGTCAGGCTACAAAATTAACATTCAAAATTCAGTGGCATTCCTCTGTGCAAACACTAAGTTAGAAGAAGTTGAAATCCAGAAATCAATTCCTTTTACTATAGCAACAAAAACAATAAAATATCTAGGAGTAACCTAAGGAAAGAAGTGAAATACTTGTATACTAAAAATTATGAGTCACTATTCAAGGAAATTGAAAAAGAAAGAAGTGGAAATATATTCCATGTTCATGGGTTTGAAGAATTAACATCATCAAAATGAATATACTACCCAGAGCCATCTACAAATTTTGTACTATCCCCATCAAGATCCCAAACACATTTTTTAGGAGAATAGAACAAATGCTACAAATGTTTATCTGAAACCAGAAAAGACCTAGAATGGCCAAAATAATCTTGAGAAGAAAGAACAGAACTGGAGTTATCACACTCCCAGATCTCAAATTGTATTATAGGGCTATTGTCATCAAAACTGATTGGTACTGGAACATGAATAGACACACTGACCAGTGGAATAGAATTGAGAGCCCAGAAGTAAATCCCCACACACATGGACATCTAATCCTTTTTTCTTTATATCATTATTTATTGGATAGAGACAGCCATAAATAGAGAATATAGGGGAGACAGAGAGGGAGAGAGAAAGAGAGACAGAAATCTGCTTCACCACTTGTGAAGCTTTCCCTTTGCAGCTGGGGACTAGTGGCTGAACTTGGGTCCTTGAGCACTGTAACATGTGTGCTCAAGGAGGTGCACATCTAATCTTTGACAAAGGGGCCCAGACTATTAAATGGGGAAAGCAGAGTCTCTTCAACAAATGGTGTTGGAAAAAATGGGTTGAAACATGCAGAAGAATGAAACTGAATCACTATAGTTCACCAAACACAAAAGTAAATTCCAAATGGATCAAGGACTTGGATGCTAGACCAGAAATTATCAGATACTTAGAGGAAAATATTGGCAGAACTCTTTTCCACATAAGTTTTAAAGACATCTTCAATGAAACTAATCCAATTACAAAGAAGACTAAGGCAAGCTTAAACCTAGGGATTACATCAAATTAAAAAGCTTCTACACAGCAAAAGAAACCACTATCCAAACCAAGAGACCCCTCACAGAATGAGAGAAGATCTTTACATGCCATATAGCAGACAAGAGGCTAAGAACCAAAATATATAAAGAGCTTGCCAAAATCAACAACAAGAAAACAAATGAACCCATCCAAAAATGGGGAGAAATCATGGGCAGATTATTCACCACAGAAGAAATCCAAAAGGATGAGAAACACATGAAAAAGTGCTCCAAGTCTTTGATTGTCAGAGAAATGCAAATAAAGACAACAATGAGATATTACTTCACTCCCGTGAGAATGTGATACATACAAAAGGTAACAGCAGCAAATGCTGGAGAGGTTGTGGGGTCAAAGGAACCCTCCTACACTGCTGGTGGGAATGTCAATTGGTCCAACTTCTGTGGAGAACAGTCTGGAGAACTCTCAGAAGGCTAGAAATGGACCTACCCTAGGATCCTGCAATTCCTCTCCTGGGAATATATCCTAAGGAACCCAGCACACCCATCCAAAAAGATCTGTTTACACATATGTTGTTAGCAGCACAATTTGTAATAGCCAAAACCTGGACGCAACCCAGGTGTCTAACAACAGATGAGTGGCTGAGCAAGTTGTGGTGTATATACACAATGGAATACTACTCAGCTATTAAAAAAAGTGACTTCACTGTTTTCAGCCGATTTGGAACAACCTTGAAAAATTCATGTTAAGTGAAATAAATCAGAAACAGAAGGATGAATACGGGATGATCTCACTCTCAGGCAAAAGTTGAAAAACAAGATCAGAAGAGAAAACACAAGTAGAACCTGAATTGTAATTGGCATATTTCACCAAAGTGAAAGACTCTGGGGTGGATGGGGGGTGGGGAGAATACACGTCTAAAAAGGATGGCAGAGGACTTAGTGGAGGGTATTGTTATATGTAATACTGGGAAATGTTATGCATGTACAAACTATTGTATTTACTGTTGAATGTAAAACATTAATTCCCTAATAATGAAATTAAAAAAAGAAAGAAATAGAGAGAGGAGGGAAAGACAGAGAGGGGGAGAGAAAGATAGACACCTGCAGACCTGCTTCACGGCTTGGGAATTGACCCCGCTGCAGGTGGGGAGCCAAGGACTCAAACTAAGATCCTTAATGCTGATCCTTTCACAGCACCATGTGTGCTTAACCCTATGTGCTACCACCTGGCCCCCTTCCCTCCAGTTTTTCTATATCAAACATATATTAGTTCTCTAACATGAGAACAATTTGTGTTAGACTATTGATGGTGGGTGTAGTGTGGAATTATGCATTATAATCTTGCAACAGACTGTTAAAAAATGTCAATTATAATAGCTATTACATATTGATGCCAAACATGTTCTAGTTACAATATAAAGACATTTTAATTAACGCTCTTGGTCAATCTGAAGGTATTCTTCTCTCCATTTTATAGATGAAAAACAGTTTCTCTGTTTAGGTGACTTTACAGAATCGCAGAACTAGTAAATGCCTCACTCATCCTGTCAGTGTACATTTTCTTTTACCTTGTTAGAACAAAAATAACCTTCATCATGCTTGTTACAACATTCCACTTCATTATAATCTGTCACTTGATTAATTTTATTTAAAAGAAAATTCATCTGAATAGACGTAGAGGTCTAATTGGAATTTAATAAATGATACATGAACTTCTAATATAGCAAGTAGTAAAGCTCTGCAAAGAACTGTACAAATGTAAGGTTCTGTGTCCAGATGAAGGTGGAGCAATGTTATTAGCCAAAGATAAAATGAATGTATGTCGGGAAATTGTGAGAATGTGGTTGAACTTGGCAGGGCTTGAACCTGAGGAGTGTGTCAATCATGTTAGTCTCTCTCTACTGAGAGGTTGAGCAAGGAGGGACAGTAGTAACCCCAAAGATGTGCCTTGTCCTATCAGACTCCCTGCATCACAAAGCACTCCGCATTCCTGATACTATGGCCATTAGATAAAAAGAAAGGGGGAGATGCTAGACATTAAGCCAGCCCCCTGCTCCCCCACCATTGCTGACACTATGGCCTATTTACATAATCATTGTTTTGCTTGAAAGTTTTCCCACCCATTCCTTTGATCTATCTTCTTTCTACCTTGTCGGCTTTCTGGCGGGGTGATCTCCAGGAGAAAGGTAACTGACCAGTTCTTTCTCACTCACCCAAGGGACCACACGAAGTAAAGACATCAGGGAGACTGCAGCATGCTCAGATCTCATATCTCATTTATTATCAGGTAGGCAAAGGTTTAAATAGAAAACCAAACAAGGAACGTTATTCAAATATGTCAGAAATTACAGGTTTCTTAAAGGTCAGCTTGCCCCTATGGTAGGGGGCTGGTATGACAGGAATTGATGTAGATACATAAAGGTCAAGATAATTAGTCTCGTAATGCAGGCATTCAATTACCCAAAGACGTTTGAGGGGAGGAGAGAGGTTGAACCAGTTAAGGCAAGATAGAGAGAAGATAAGCAAATTAAGGACATCAAAGAGCACTGCTAGGAGTGTGTGATAAGGTGTGTTCTCCTCTGTGAACTTTGAGTAAATGAACCTTAAGGCAGGGGTCATGTGGCCTGCATTAATGAAGAGAGGCAGTAAGGTTTCGTTGGCCTGAGAGTCAAGAAGGAAAGAACTAAGTCTGAGTTTCTCCCCTTTGCTCAACTCGGTTGAGAGAGACTGACAAGAGGATATCTTCTCAGACCTCCATCCAAGGATGGGAGGAGTTCTCCCTAAGCTCTATCAAGCTTACACTTAGCCCTACACTACCTCAAGACCCACCCTGCCTGCAGGGTACATTAATACTGCCAGTTAAAACATTAGCAACCGTTGCTATGGAAGCTTTCTACCTTCCTGCTCTTTCTTTTCTCCATCCCCTTTCCCAGCCATCTCCATTCCTGACTTGCCACTTCTGGTTTTACCCTATAAATCCCACTTCTGTTCCTGGTTTTGTTCTCTTTTCTCTCCTGTGTCCTGACCTGGAGAAGGGCTGGTGTGCAGAGTGGGAGGTAACCATTGAGGTTTGGAGCCACGTGGCTTAACCTGCTGTGCTCACACCTGACTCTGGAGCTCCCACATGAATAAAGAATTGTATTACCATGCCGTCATAAGTTCCTGGTCTCTCTCCCAAGAAGCTAGCCTGGCAAATATACCATACAAAGAAGTCTCCCTTCATGGGTAGTATGGTTCTTTTTAAAAAAAATAATTTCTTCTTTAATTTTTCTTTTTTTCCCTTTTGTTGCCCTTGTTGTTTTATTGTTGTTGGAGTTATTATTGCTGTTGTTATTGATGTTGTCATTGTTGGATAGGACAGAAAGAAATGGAGATAGGAGGGGAAGACATAGAGGGGGAGATAAAGACACCTGCAGATTTTGTGAAGTGACTCTCCTGCAGGTGGGGTACCAGGGGCTTGAACTGGGGTTCTTACACTGGTCCTTGTGCTTCACAGGAATATGGTTCTTATTTTGCAGATTACCTTACTTTTGCTAAATCAAGAAACTCCAGTTGTTGGTTTATGGTACTACTTTGGGAAGAGGCTTACACTGCAATTAATTTAGGTGTCTTAAGTGTTGGTGACCCCTCACACCTCAGGTACATTTGTACACAAACATACACACACATACACACTATGGAAGACTCTCATTTTGGATGGGTTGTTTCTTTTTGAAAACAATCCTTCCCAAAGTTTATCATGTCTTTTTTTCTCTCTCTCAGCTATCATGTCTTTAAATTAGTCACAAGATCAATTTTTCATTACATTTATCAAGTTTTTTTCTTTTCTTCTAATTTTTACTAGATAAGACAAAGAGAAGTTGAGGGGGGAGGAGAGATAGAGGGAGAGAAAGACACCTGCAGACCTGCTTCATCATGGGGGCTTGACCTCAAGTCCTTACACTTGATATTATGTGCACTTAACAGATATGGCACCAATGGGCTACTTCAAGTCTTATCCTCTAAAAGTGCCTATCAAAGACCTGCATCTATCTTTTACTGATAGGTTCCAAAGCTTATCAACATTTTTATTGGGTCTTAAAACAATAAATAACTCATGCAAACAAAAATAAACTAATTTTAAAATTAAAAAGTAAACTTTTATTCTTTCCCTAAAAGGTATATGAGGAACTAGAAAACTACCAGTTCTTGTCAAACAAGAAAACAAATGACCTCATTCAAAAATGGGGAGAGGATATGAACAGAATTGTCACCATAGAAGAGATCCAAAAGGAAAAAATTCTCCAAGTCATTGATTGTCAGAAAAAATGCAAATAAAGACAACAATGAGATACCACTTTACTCCTGTGAGACTGTCATACATCAGAAAAAGTAACAGCAACAAATGCTGGAGAGGTTCTGGGGTCAAAGGAACCCTCCTGCACTCCTGGTGGGAATGTAAATTGGTTCAACCTCTGTGGGGAGCAGACTGGAGGACTCTCAGAAG
The DNA here is from genome assembly GCF_950295315.1 of Erinaceus europaeus. Classification (NCBI taxonomy): domain Eukaryota; kingdom Metazoa; phylum Chordata; class Mammalia; order Eulipotyphla; family Erinaceidae; genus Erinaceus; species Erinaceus europaeus. The sequence goes on from NC_080164.1 coordinate 92,367,864, forward strand.
GCTAGAAATAGACCTACCCTATGACCCTGCAATTCCTCTCCTGGGGATATATCCTGAGGAACCAAACAACCCTTGTATGTGTGTATACACAAAAAATTTGTGTATATTTATGCATCATAACATCACGATTTGTAATAGCCAAAACCTAGAAGCAACCCAGGTGTTCAACAACAGATGTGTGACTGAGCAAGTTGTGTTAATATATACACATGGAATACTACGCAGCTATTCAAAATGGTGATTTCACAGTTTTCAGCCCATCTTGGATGAAGCTTGAAGAAATCATGTTAAGAGAAATAAATCAGAAACAGAAGGATGTGTATGGAATGATCTCATTGATAGGCAGAAGCTGAAAAAAAAAATCAGAAGAGAAAAACACTATGCAGAACTTGCACTGGAGTTGGCATATTGCACCAAAGTAAAAGACTCTGGGGTGGGTGTGGGGGAGAGTTCAGGCCCTGGAACAGGATGGCAGCGAACCTAGTGAGGGATGTATTATGATGTGGAAAAATGGGAAATGTTATGCATGTGCAAACTATTGTATTTACTTTTGACTATAAACTATAAAACATTAATTGCCCCGGCCTGCGGGGTTATCGACGGAAACCTAGGGTAGGGGGCGAGAGAATGGAGGGGACAAGGGACACGAAGAACGAGAGCAAGACAGGTTTCTGATCAAGCTCTGAAAATTTTATTTTACAGCCGCATTTTAAGCACACACCATGAGGAAGTTCTGCTAAGGTAATGGGGGAAGGGAGGTGGGTGAGCAACTTTCCAAACAGTTAGATGGTAATCGCAGTTACAATGATCAGAATGTCCATTCACCGGTTATGTGAGAGACTTAGCTAAGGTTTTGGTTCCCGGCATGTCCTCCCTTTTTACAATTTAAGTGAGGCGGCAATTGAGGGTAAAAGCTAGGAATCTTATCAAGAGATAAGCAGGCATTAACCAGAGGGTTGAAGTATTGACCTGATTTCTCCCGCGGGGTAAATACTGATCTTCCCGCATCTCATACGGCTCTTGGTGTCTTTTTTGGGAGAGAAGGAAGAGCCACTATTTCTAAGGTGAGGAAAACTCACGGCGAAGAGTTCTGATGACTGACACCAACCTCCATGCAAATCAGGTTTGCTTCACGGGGGACTCAGAGGTGGACTATAGGGTCCTCCCCCTGCAGTGCTTATCCCTGCACCCCTTACCGGTGCCCACACCATGCCAAGGCTGGCGTGCATAAATCTGAGTTTTATGCAGCTCCTAAAAGAGGTCTGTCACCCTCAGGTTCAGCCAAGCCTCTGTCAGCCAAATCAAGTCTGTGGTAATATCTTTGTAAGGGTTTCGATGCCAAGGAGTCAATTTGTTGTTTTATAAGGCCAATAATCTTATTAAAAATAAAGGGTCCCAAGGTGATCATTAACAAAAGACTAATCAGGAGTCCCATAAGGGGTATCAAAATGTCCTAGCGCGCCACCAGCAAGTCTAAGGGAAGCAGTCAGTGGATGTGATGCCCAGGGGAAGAAACAGCACGTCTGGTCCTCCGGTGGGTCAGCCCCAGCTGATGAAATTCTTCTTCTTCATAGAGGGTCAGCTGTGGAACAAGCAAAACTAGGAGGCAGGTAGAGAAGAATCGACATGAAAATATAGGTGGTATTGTACCAAAACACAGAGGAGGTGCATACACATTAGGTGAGGTTCTTTGAACATGAGGAATATTTTGAGAAAAGTGAGCAGTCAATAAACATGTAAGGATGAAGTCAGCAGTGGTAGGTCAGCAGAAAGAGAAGACTTGGATAAGCTGGTGAGGTTAGCTGGACTATAAACTGCCATGGCGTCCTTTGTGGTAAGGACTTGCCAACAGGGACTGTGGATTTTGCAAGATCAATAATGTCATCCACAATAATAAAAGGAAAACAAACATGGACATCCAGTGTTGAAAAACAGAAGAAAAAGAATATGTCTCTATGGCTGGGAGAGTGGGTGGCTTTGTCAATGAGATATAATAAATGGACAATTCAAATTTTTGTAAATATTAAAAGGGCTTAGTATAATTACTTCATTGACTCTTTAGCCAACTGAATATTGGGGGGTGCATTCCCCTTCTTTTTTATTTATTTTTTGAGCTTTTAATGTTCTAAAGGAAACAAAAATACATGGATTGGATGTCTATTGAAGCAAAACAGAGCATATGACTCCTAAGGTTTTTGAGCTTTTTCTTGTTTGAGCTGTAGCCCGCATAAATTTAGAAAAAGTACCAACTGAGAAAAAAAATGTTTTTGTTTACTAAACATGGGCAGGTGAATTACATCAATCTGCCAGAGAGCATTGGCTTTTATCAATGGGGATTAATCTTAAAAGTCTGAATAGCAGGATCTTAATTAAACAATGCAGGAGCCAGTAAAGTGCTCTCACTATGGCAGGTCAAGCGTTAAAATTTTTAAGAGGTTTGTAAAAAAAAAATGAGAAAAATTTTAGGATATGAGTGACTTTAGGAGTCATCACACACCCATAAAGAAACAAATCATTAAATTTCTATCAAAAGTGTGTACTGGTTCTCTGATTAATAGTTTTTAAGTTAGAGCTCTGGTGGTAGCCAGAGGGAAAATCTAGATTTTTTTTTTTTTTTTTTTTTTTTTTGCTGGCTAGTTTTAAGATAATGCCAAATCAAGAGCCCACAGTTCTTTAACTAATTGTAAATGCTCTCATTTTTCTTCTACTAATTTTCTAAGGGAAGCTGTTTTTTTGTGCTAGTTGAGTTTTGGTGGTGTCGGCCAAGTCGAGGACCAGAGCACAAAATGGAGGGGTGGTGGCATAGGGAGGCGGTCTGGACAAAGAAGAGCAAAGGGGTGGCTGGTCAGGACTATGATATTTGGCCATCTCTTCATCAAGGGATAAGGCCTCTTTAGGAGAAAGACTATCATCAGGCCCATCTTTGGCGGGGGGTCTTAAGGTTGTCAAAGAGGGGTAAATCTTAACAGGAGGAGACTTAGCAGGAGCCTCAGGGATGGGGTCTCCTGAATCAGGCATGGGAATAGAGACAGACTCACAAACAGGAGGTTATCTCTTAAACAGTTTTCTACTCTGGCCCATCTTTTTTCTTCAATAGTCTCTTCTAAGGGGAACCACAGATAAACATCACTCACAAAATAAAAAAAAACTTCTTGAGATCCTTTTTTCTTAACCCTTACTCCTTGTGTCTTGAGGGACTCTTTGAGGCCCTTAAGCAACAAATCATGTTTACTCAATGCTTGTCCCATAATTGCGTCGCTCTTTCTTACCTCAAAACGGATCAATCTCACAGACGGGCGAATCTGCAGCGATCACCACGCGGATCTTCACTCACTCTGGGCTAGAGCGGCGATCCAATGCCAACCTTCACTCACTCCTTCTCTGAAGTGGCGGTCCTATGCTCCTTGGTCGACCATCGGGGAGCGACGTTCTCTCGGACCCCAGACCCAAAAAGGTCCCATGTCGGGCGCCAGGTGCCCCGGCCTGCGGGGTTATCGATGGAAACCTAGGGTAGGGGGCGAGAGAATGGAGGGGACAAGGGACACGAAGAACGAGAGCAAGACAGGTTTCTGATCAAGCTCTGAAAATTTTATTTTATAGCCGCATTTTAAGCACACACCATGAGGAAGTTCTGCTAAAGTAGTGGGGGGAGGGAGGTGGGTGAGCAACTTTCCAAACAGTTAGATGGTAATCGCAGTTACAATGATCAGAATGTCTGTTCACTGGTTATGTGAGAGACTTAGCTAAGGTTTTGGCTCCCGGCAATTAATCCCCATTTAAAAAATTTTAAAAAGAAAAGAAAACTATCAACATTAGTTTAACAATTAGGGGAGGAAAAAAGCATTGCAAATGCTAATTTTCCAACAAAAAGGAAATGGGAACAAGAAATGTGATGATTACTGATGGTGAAATAACCACCCACAAAAAAATATATATAAACCCTTTGTTCTTCTGACTGCTATCAGTTACAGACTAACCCACTAACAAGAGAGCTTACAGGCCTGGAAACTAGTATTTACAGGAGCCAGTGATGGCACACCTGGTTGAGCACACATACTACAATGTGCAAGGACCCAGGTTCAAACACACCTGGTCCCCACCTCCAGGGGGAAAGCTTTGCAAGTGGTGAAGTAGTGTTGCAGGTGTCTCTCTGTCTCTCTTCCTCGGTGTCTCCCCCTTCCCTCTAGATTTCTGGCTGTCTCTAACCAATAAATAAAGATAAGTAAAAATCAAACAAAAACAAACAACAACAACAAAAAACTAGCATTTACAAACTCCAAACCTGAAAACCAATGAAAGGTGATTTGCATAAGATGAGCCAGCCTGTAGTCCTGGAAACAGATTCTTCCAATAGCATTTAGGCACTTGAGAAAAGAAGAGATGATTTACATGAAAGGAAGAACCCTGCTGGCAATATCCCAGGAAACAGACATTTATAAGAAAGAATAAAAAAAAAGGATCTCCTCCTTTGATAGCCTGGAGCTCCCAACTTCAATTTCTACACCTAGAAACAATAAAGTTATTTGCATAGTGACATAAAATGGACTTTCCTGGCCTGCAAAAAGGCATGTAGGAGAGATCAGAAACCCTTTAAAAGGAGAGTAAAAAAAAAAAGAGAGAGAGAGAGCACTTGAGGGGTTAGATTTGGAATGAATTTCCCCCTCTGTACACACACTTTACAATGTCTTTTTAATTTTACTTTCTATTTTTTTTAAATATTTATTTATTCCCTTTTGTTGCCCTTGTTTTATTGTTGTAGTTGTTATTGTTGTTATTGATGTTGTCCTCGTTGTTGGATAGGACAGAGAGAGAAATAGAGAGAGGAGGGAGAAACAGAGAGGAGGCGACAAAGAACACTGGCAGATCTGCTTCACCGCCTGGGTAGCCACTCCCTTGCACAAGGGCAGCTGGAGGCTCTAACCGGAATCCTTAAGGCAGATCCTTGCTCTGTGCACTGCCTGCGCTTATACCCACTGGACTCCCTTCTATTTCCTTTAATAAAACATTTTATCAAGCACAAATTAAGTGATGGGATTCATGAGAGCAATTGGAGGGTGAACCCAGAAATTCATATATTTTTGGCACCGTTTCAGTGCTATCGAACAGGCCATGGCTGGTGTGCCACTATGTTCCATCGCTGGGGAGCCAGAGACAACCCGAACTGACAGACAGACTATGACCCACATAGTCAACACTGCCACCTCTCCAGATTCAAAGGAGGTCTCGAAACTTTACATCAGGCTCAACCTGATGCTGTTGACTGGCTATGGAAGAAGGGCAAACGCTAGAAGAAGAAGTGCTAAGAAAGAAAATTTATTAACAAGGGTCAGGCAGTGGCACACCAAGTTAAGCACACATAGTATGAAGCCATGGACCCGTGCAAGAATCCGGCTTGGAGCCCTCTCCACCCATCTCCAGGGGGTTCCCTTCAGAAGAGGTGAAACAAATCTGCAGCTATCTTTCTCTATCCCTCTGTATCTTCCCTCCTTTCTCAATTTCTCTGGCCTATCAAAAAAAAAAATTAAAAATGGCCACAGGAGCAGTGAATTAGTAGTATAGGCACTGAGCCCCAGAGATAACCTGGAGGCAAAAAGCAAACAAAAAAGAAAAGAAAAATTATTAACTAAAACCAAATATCAGACCAAGCAAGCCCACAGACCCATGCCCAAATCTGATCTCCAGGTCTGTCTTTTCTCTCCGTATTATGCAGGTCCCTGTGTCTAGTCCTGCTTTCAGGCAGAATGGAGGCTTGAATAGTTAAATCCCATGGTGTCAAGTCAGAAGCTACATTGCTACTCAACCAGTATATGTTACACAGGTCTCTGCTACTCAAGTGTATATGTAAATGTCCATTGTCTGTACTGCAGGAGACTCACTGAAGTATTTTTCTTTAATAATCTCTTCTCATTTCCTTCTCTGATACAAGGATTTATTTCCAGAGTGAAGCCTTAGAAAAATCATCACTTATATCTTGCCTAGTGTGCCATTTAAAATATTTTAAAAGTTCCAGAAAATCTAAGAAAACAGGAGTTAGAAATTTGGTTCTTAAGATATTTCCAAGTGAAAAAGAAACTTTTAAATGACTTCCAGTGGTTTATAACATGCATAACAGGATAGAATAGTGTTTATCTAATTTTAATTATTTGTATAATTGTGATTCATTCCCCCTCCCAAATAATTTTGTTGCTGTGATAATGATTTACAGTAATTTTTGACAAATTCTCTTCTCCTGCGGTGGGTGTCTGCACACCACTTCCACACCAATACCTGTATCTTGTCTTGTTTTCATTATTATGCACCAAGTCCCCCCAATGCCTGTATCTCCTCAGATCTTCTCATCCCCCAAAATCCCTTGCTTCAGTACAATAAACCATAATTATTTTACAGTCATTTCTCTAAAATTGTACAGCTACTCAAATAGAGCAAAAATAAGGCTTCTTTAGTACTGATTAACAAAAACCCATTAGCTCCTGTTGGGGAAGAGATGGCATGTTGCCTAGGTAGAAGGCTTCCTGACACCACCTCTTGCCCTTTTTTCAGTTAAGTATTCTTAAACAGGGCATTCAGGTCTCTATTATACAAATTGATTCCCATTGTTTTACAGAAATGGAGATGAATTTGGGAGTGTCTATTTCCAGGCCTTCGAACTTGGGGGAGGGGGTCTTCTTATTTATTTATTGTGGGGATTTTAAAGATTATTTCCTGCTTAGTTAAAAAAGTGTTTATCTTTATTAAACTAATTCCAAGAGTTTATTAAATTAGTTTCAGGAGGTCATATAAAGGGGATGCCACCACACTTTACCTGAACTACAGAGATGAAATCTGACAGCCTGAAAAAGTAGGTTTGTTGTAAGTTTAAATAAGAGAAAGAGTTAAAATAAGAGAGAGGGAATCAGGCATTGTGAGTCAGAAAAAGTGTTGTGGCAGTCCTGAGAGTAAAACGGAGTTGAAGTATTTTGGACATCTGAAAATAATTAGATATTGTATGAGAATGATCGGTGAAAGGACTAGTAAGGATGAGACTGGAGAAGTAGATGGGTCAGAGGATTAAAGGCCTTGTAAATCATAAAGGAAACTATGCTTCTTGGACTATAACTAAGACAGAGGGCATGACCTACAAAATTCAAAATTGGTGAGGTACCCAGCACAAGGGACTGAGCATTTAATTAAAGCTTTTTAATGCTAATGAGTGTTCTAAATTAGCAGTACGAAGCAAAATTCGAAGGACTTCAAAGGAAACAAGCCATCTCTGTTTAAGCAGATCTTCTGTTTTGTTCATTTCTTGTGCTCTAACTAAACCTAAGCTTCCCCGATACTTTCATTGCTAAAATGACTTAAGAATTCACTTCATTAATAATTGAGGAGACTGAACTGGAACAATTCTAACAACTATTGTTTAGTGACACATTCATTTACTTTACTAAAAGAAATGCTTAATAAAGAAGATTGCAATACTAAATATAGACATTGAAACTAGAAATATGCAGTTAATAAGCTGTGTTAGGAATATGGATAACAGTAATAATTGAAGGGGTTCCTTAATTTAACACGCAGCTAGTCTTAAGACTGAGCTCATCAATCATTTTTCATTGGTTGGAAACTGGCTGAGCTAGAATGAGTAAGGTTTCCTGCACATTAGGCTCACTTGTATCTGTTTCTCTCAAAATTAAATTAAATTAAAATAAATAGCATTCATCACTACATTTTCTAATGAGGTAACATTGTTACAATTTTAAAAATTCTCTTAAGTTATTAGTAAATTGGTTTTATGAAATCATGTTTTTATAAGCATGATGATTTCTGCAAGGCAATAAAATATAAATGGACTTGGGTTTATGATTTTTATTTTAAAAGTTTGCATAATACTGCTGGTTAATGTTTATTTTCTTTCTAGATATATTTATTCACATTAAATTACTACTAATGTCTGTTTTCTCTGGTGCATGACTATGGCCATATGCCACAAGAATTTAAAGAGTTGTTGAAAAGATATGCAAGCAGAAATAATCTTTTTTACTGCTTTACTTTTTCAATTTCAAAACTTTAAAAAGAATACTTTCTGGGTGGTGGGAGCAGTGTGAAACCATACTCTTATTAACTTATGGTTTTATAAATCACTATTAATTAATAAGCCAGGGGGAAAATACATTGAATATTTCTAGTCCTATCTTCTTCTTCTAGCGTTTGCCCTTCTTCTGTAGCCAGTCAACAGCATCAGGTTGAGCCTGATGTAAAGTTTCGAGACATCCTTTGAATCTGGAGAGGTGGCAGTCGTTGACTATGTGGGTCATAGTCTGTCTGTAGCCGAAGGGGCAGTTCGGGTCGTCTCTGGCTCCCCAGCAATGGAACATAGCGGCGCACCGGCGCCATGGCCTGTTCGATAGCGATTGAGGAGGGCCCAATCATAACGTGCTAGGTCAAAGCCGGGTTGACGCTTGCAGGGGTCTGTGATGAGGTGTTTGTTCTTTACCTCAGCTGACTGCCAACTCTGTTTCCAAGAGTCTGGAACAGAGAAGTTCAGTGTAGGCGTAGGGGACCAGATTGGATGACGAGACGTCAAGCATTGGACAAGGTGGGCGAAGATATCTGCGTATATTGGCAGGTCCGGTCGAGCGTAGATGTGGGAAATGAACTTAGATGATGCCACATCCCGACGAATATCTGGCGGGGCGATGTTGCTAAGAACTGGCAGCCATGGAACCAGGGTGGAACGGATGGTTCCAGAAATTATCCATCCATTCGACCAAGTGGACATGGGGGCTACGGAACCATACTGGGGCACAGTATTCTGCAGTGGAATAGCATAGTGCCAGAGATGATGATCATAGTGTGGAAGCGCTCTCACCCCATGAAGAGCTGGCCAGTCTTGCAATGATGTTATTCCTCGCGCCCACCTTTGCTACAGTTTTTATGAGATGTTCGTGAAATGACATAGTGCGATCGAGAGTAACACCAAGATAGACTGGCTGGGCTTCATGCCAGATTCTCGTATCGCCAAGCTGCACATTAAGCTCACGCGAGGCCGAGGCATGGTGTAGATGGAAAACAGATGATACCGTTTTTGCAGTGCTAGGGATTAGTTGCCATTTTTTACAGTAATCAGATATCAGAGACATGTCTTTCGTGAGTGTTTCCTCGAGGATGTCGAACTTTGATGCCTGAGTTGCACAGCAGATGTCATGGGCGTAAATGAACTTCCTTGAAGAAGTTTCTGGGAGGTCATTGATGTAAATATTAAATAGCATAGGAGCCAGAACAGAGCCCTGGGGGAGGCCATTTGAGACAAGTCTCCATCTGCTAGACTTGTCACCCAGATGCACCTGGAATGTTTTGGAGAAGAAACGATATAGTGTTGGCCACCCATGGAGGCAGGCATCTTGAGATCTTGAGATCTTGAGATCTTGACTAGGAGACCACGGTGCCAGACCATGTCATAGGCTTCTGTGAGATCAACAAAGACAGCACCCGTCTTTAAATTCTTCTGGAATCCATTTTCAATGTAAGTTGAGAGGGCCAGGACTTGTTCGCAGGTAGACCTTCCTGGGCGGAAACCAGCTTGGGCGGGTGATAGGAATTTCTCTGTAAGAGGAGAAATTCGTGACAGAAGCAGCCTTTCAAGGAGTTTGTAACACATGGAGAGGAAAGAAATTGGTCTATAGCTGGCGGCCAGTGTTGGGTCTTTCTTTGGTTTCAAAACTGCTATTATCTTTGCACGACGCCAAATTTTGGGCATAGTTTTGGATTCCAAGATCTGGGACAGGAATGTAGTGAGCCACTTCTTTGCCTATAACTGCCTACAGTAAATCTAAGGATATATATTTCTTTACTCTGAGAATTTAATATATTAAATTGATTTGAATTCAGGCCTTGGGCTTAAATTGTTTAAGCAGTTCAAACTATAGTTTTGTTTTGTTTGTTTCCTTTTTGCTACTGTGTTGTTTTTTTAAATAAATTTTTTAATTTCTATTTTTTTATTTTTACTTATTTAATATTGAATGGAGAGAGAAAAATTGAGAGAGGAGGGGAGATAGTGATAGAGCCAGAGAGACACCTGCAGCCATACTTCACCACTCCTGAAGTTTTCCCCCTTCAGGTAGGGACCAGGGGCTTCTGTTTTCTTGTTGTTTGTTTGTTTGTTTTTAATACTAAGTTATCTACAACCTTAGACCAGGTGGACCAGGATCACTATCTAAGATATTGTTGTTAGTAGATATCATTAAATTACATAAAGCATGGTGAGTTCAACTATAGTGAGCTGTCGTTTTCGACGGGTTAGGTTGTTTTCGCCGGGCTGGCTTCACGGGCAGGTAACAGACGACCAGGGACTCATAGTTGAGCTGTAGGCAGTATCTCTTTATTCATGCAGGACGCAGCACAATCTAAGCCGAGCTGAGCTAAACTAAAGGTAAAGTACTCTAAAACTCACAATGCTGTCTTTATATATACTTGACAAGTAGGGTGGAAACAGGGTGTGACATAGAGAGGGTGGAGAGAAAAGTGACTGGTGACAATCAGAGTGTGACAAAGAGGGGGGGTGGAGCAAAAACATATCATGAAACAGTGGGGATTGAACCAATGCCCTGGAGGGAGGTGCTTGTTAACAGCGGTTATATAAATAGAATGAAGTGGTTATGTAAATAGAATAGTGTTAAGCAGGGGAGATTTAAACCAAATGAAACAAAAGGGGTCTCATGCATACCAACAGTGAGCGAAATCCCAAGCATAAAATTTTTGGAAACAAGATTCACTAACTCAGTTATAGTAATAATGATCTACTGCTTTTTCTAAAATCCCAAGACTACAGGAACCTTTCCAATTCTCTTTAAAATCTGTATTTTTCTCTGTCCTGGAACTTCTAAGACTTTGTTTATATGCACCCCCCTCCTTTTTAGCAGTGTACTGATCATCTCTGCTATATGGTGGTATAGGGGATTAAACCTGGAATTTTAGAGCCTTAGGCTTGAGAGTCTCTTTGCATAATCATTATGCTATCTACCCTCACCTCATTGCTTGTATTTCTTGATGCCTCTCCAATCAATCTCTTTACCTGTTATACTGCCTCTGTTGACCTCAAATAAATCAGTGCAACTAGTGCCACCATGCCAGATTATGCCATCTCTGCGTTTTTACTTCAAATTGTATCTAGAGACACCAATACTCAGTAACTAGTTAGTAGCAGCATAACGCAGCATGGCAGTACTGGTAGCACTGATTTAGTTGAGGTCAACTGTGTCAGTATGACCCATAAGGAATCAGAGAGAAGAAGAAACATCAAGAAACATTGGCATAGTTGTATAGGTTCCAGGACTAGGAGAAATGAGTGTCCCAGCCTGCGGGGTTATCGACGGAAATCTAGGGTATGGGGCAAGAGAATGGAAAGGACAAGAGACATGAAGAACGAGAGCAAGACAGGAGGTCTGATCAAGCTCTGAAAATTTTATTTTGCTGCCACAATATAAGCACAAACAAGGAGGAAGTTCTGCTAAGGTAGTGGGGGAGGGAGGTGGGTGGGCAACTTTCCAAACAGCTAGATGGTAATCTCAATTCCAATGGTCGGAATGTCCACTCTACCTATAAATGTTTTTACTGGCTGCTTTCAGGATGTTTTGTAACTTTCTATATGAAAGACTTAGCTAAGGCCTTGGCTCCCAGCAAATGAGAATCTTAAAAAGAATGGTAAGGGTTCCTTGTAGCCTTAGACTTTAAAATAGCAATTGTTAATTATTATTATACCCAAGTTAGTAGGGCTTTTTTATGACAATCCAATGGTTAGGATCTATAGTAATATATTTGACCTCAATATGCTTTCTGTCCTTTAGGGAGTATCTGCTAATAATCACGTCTTAGATACTGACAGGTTCAAATATAACCACCCACTTTTCTAGTTTGTGTAACCCTTGACTCTACTGAAATGTACACTTTGATAACTATGAATAAAAGTTCATTCTGGCTTGTCTCACTTAACAAGGTTTTTTCAAGCTCCCACTCATATTTCATTTTGTACATTTTTATAGTCACATTGTCTCTTAGCTTCCCCTTACATCCTGCAGGAGACATGATATTCCCAACTATAGCAAATATGTATTTCTGATTATTATAGAATTTAGGTGCCCACCAGAACCTAAATAAACAATACAGAAGCCAGGTCACCTCCAGGGACTTGTCCCTTAAAGCAAAGATAAAATAATTATTTTAATTTCTCTCCCCCACCTCTCAGTCTACAAATTATGTCTAATTTGTGATTCTGATAATATTCAATCCTACTTCAAATGGAGATCCATCTTGTGGGTATCATGGTGGTCAGAGGCCTTATTCCCACTATTTCTTTTTCTTTTTTTTAATATTTATTTATTTATTATCCCTTTTGTTGCCCTTGTTGTTTAACATTGTTTTGGTTATTGATGTTGTCATTGTTGGATAGGACAGAGAGAAATGGAGAGAGGACGGGAAGACAGAGAGGGGGAGAGAAAGGCAGACACCTGCAGACCAGCTTCAATACCTGTGAAGAGACTCCCCTGCAGGTGGGGAGCTGGGGGCTCAAACCAGGATCCTTACACCAGTCCTTGTGGTTTGCACCTCGTGCCCTTAACCCACAGCACCACCGCCCGACTCCCATTCCCACTAAGTAGAGAAATATAGAACAGATTCTTCTGGTCCAGTTTTTGTTGTTCTTGTTTTGTTTTATTTTGTTCATTTTTTCACATACCTAATCCTAAATCTATTATCTTTGCTAAATAAATACAAAATGCTTTGATTAGTCAGAGAAACTTAATTACTTATTTAGGTGTCTATTGCCAGAAAAAAAAAGTTGTCAATTTAGAAATGTGCTGAACAGACAGATCAATGACTACATTGTATAGTTAATAATTTGATATACACATTTGCTACTAAATAGTAAGTTCCATGACTAACAGGAAATATATAGATTATTATTATATTTTTTTCTTAGTATAGTGCCTGATGCCTCAAGAATTAAGACACTTGATACTTATTTACTGACTGAATAGATGACACCTACATGATTTCATTGTGATCATTTTTTTTCTTTTTGGCAAAGGATGAGAGACAAAGAGAACTAGAGATGGAGAGAGAGAGAGAGAGAGAGAGAGAGAGAAAGAGAGAGAGACTAACACATCATTGTTCCACCTTTTGTAAAACTACCCCCACATAGTTCCACCAAGGTCCTCTCATTTGGTTACATGTACACACTGAAGAAAATTTCTGACTGATTACCAGGAAAGAAGTTAAATGATGAAACAGTTATTTCTATCAGATAATGAGAAATTTTCCTAAGGTTAAAATCAAGAATGTAATTAGAGTTGTTTTGAGCTTTATGTCTCAGTGTTCATTTGGGGAGATACTTGTTTGAAAGCTGTAAGTTTTAATTCAAGCTACCAGACAATGAGATTTAAGTGGAGAGCAAAGTTTCTGTTGAACAGATGTTATATTCTCGATGAGACTGCCCTGCTGAGATCAAATTAATTATGTACTTTGGCATTCAACTCTGAGAACCTCCTAGAGTTGTTAGATAATTCTAACTCTAAAGTCTCTGACTCTCTGGGGATGGCAACTTTACAGTTCCCATATAAACTTCCATGAACACTGCCCTCCCTCAGAAATGAGGGTACCCTGATCACACTCTGTCAGTACCTCAACTTAGTTGGTCCAGTTTAAACACAGAACACAGGAGCCTCCTGAAAAATCCCAGGCTGCCTATCAATAAATCATTTATTTTTTATTTGCTTTTAAAAACATTCATTGTTTTTAAATTCCATATTCTCCTGGCAAGATAGTCGTTTTCCTCTTAGTCACTGCTTAAATCCAACCCTTGAGTCATACCTGAATTTAGAAATAATGTTTAAGATGCAACTGAGTGAAAAAAGAGAGAGCCTCTATAATATTAACAACACTTTGCTTTTACAAAGGAAAAAAAAATCTCGATCTACAAAGTGGAAGTAGAGGGGGAAAAAATGTGAGACTGAGAAATTAACTTACTATTCCTTGTATAAATATGTTAAGTATCAGGCATGGGTAGGTAGCATGTTATGCTAAGAGACTCTCTTGCCTGAGGCTCTAAAGTTCAATCACCTGCACCACCATAAACCACAGCTGAGTTGAGTGATGCTCTGGTGTTCTCTTTCTCTCCCTCTCTCTCTTCCTTTCTCTGTCTCTCTCCCTCTCTCTCTTCCTTTCTCTGTCTCTCTCTCTCTCTCTCTCTCTCTCTCTCTCCCTCTCCCTCTCCCTCTCCCTCCCTCTCTTTCTTTCTCTCTCTCTCTCTCCCTCTCCCTCTCTCTCTCCCTCTCCCTCTCCCTCTCCCTCCCTCTCTTTCTTTCTCTCTCTCTCTCTCTCTTTCCCCCCCTCATTAAAATAAAATATTAAAAAGGATATGTTAGGGAGTCTGGCAGTAGTGCAGTGGGTTAAGCGCACATGGCATAAAGCGCAAGGACTGGAGTAAGGAACCCAGTTCAAGCCCCCCCGGCTTCCCACCTGCAGGGGAGTCGCTTCACAGGCGGTGAAGCAAGTCTGCAGGTGTCTTTCTCTCCCCCTCTCTGTCTTCCCCTCCTCTCTCCATCTCTCTCTGTCCTATCCAACAATGACAACATCAATAACAACAACAATAATAAAAAAAAAACAGCAAGGGCAACAGAAAGAAAAATAAATAAATAAAATAAAAAGAAAAAAATTTTTAAAAGGGATATATTAAATAAACTTATATATGAAGATCTCTCCAGTAATCTTTTCAAACAAGTGAGAAGACTTTTATCTTAATGTAAACTTCTAACTTAAGTATTCCTAACTTTAGATAAGGAAAAAGAATCTCAGAGTGACTGCATACATTTCACTAGTTTGCACTAAGTCCCAAGTTAAAGCTAAGACTACTTCTTAAAAGCCAAGAAAGGTGGATAAAAGAATATCTGAAGAAAACTCCGCTAGAAGGAACCAAAGAGAGCTATACAGATGAAGGTTCTTCCAAATTAAATTTCTTTCATTTGGTTTCTCAAGCTGCCCCCACGAAGCACCTTAAAGTACATCATTTGCTTTGTTGTTGTTTTATCCGCAGGTGGGTCTTGAAATGTGTACTTTTACATCTGTGCTGGCTTTTTAAATTTCAAAAATGCATATATATGAGAAAATGACCACCAGAGAAAGACACCACAGCATCACTCCACCATCCATACAGTTTTACTTCATACCTTTATGCTTCAGTGTGGACAGCAGGAAGGGGAAGAGTACTTGAACTTGGTGCCTCACACATGATTATGCTGTGCTATCTCACACTCCCAGTAATATGTTTTATTTTAGTAGGAAGGATTCAAATCAGTCAATATATTAAACAAATTTGATGACTTAAAACAGTTATTATATGTGAAATAGCATAACTTGCCATCATGCAGGGGATATGTTCTATCTGGCAAAATCTGCATGTTGAATCATCCAACTAAATTAAAATACACTAAATTCACACACACACACACACCCTGCACACCCCCACCCACTTTCTGGTGGCTTAGCAGCTCTTAGGCCTCTATTGAAAGAATATGCTTGCACCTCTTAGTAGAACTACTGATCCCAAGTATGATTTCCTACCCGTGTTAATATAATTAGATGTTGTTATTAAGTGAATCCACACTCTATAGGTTCTACTACAATAAATTAGTCTAATATTGTGCATAATAATTACTGGGCCAACATCTAAATGCATACTTCTTATCCATTCTCACCTAGATAGTTCTTTACTATGTTGAAAACTTCAGTGGTATTAGTCTAATTACCTGTTTTAAAGACTTTTTATTTTGTGTTCCATTTCAAGGGTTTCATTCAAATCAAGCACCTTCCTTTTGTTCTTGTTATTTCACCCCTGACCATTCTTTAATGCTAAAAAAAATAAGGGTTTTGAAGTTGCTTGCTGGTTAAATGACAAGCTCATATTTACATTTAAGTAGGGTAGGAAGTGTAGCCAGAATATAGCACAAACTGTATTTAAGTCTTATTTCCTGACAGAAAGCAGGAACTGCAGTCCTAGACTGAGATGTAACCCTAAATATGCCAAATACTACTACTATTGCTTACCCAACACTATCTATACCTCTTTTTTCCCCCTATGACACTTCAAGTTTGTTCCAAATGAGAAAGTGCCCAACTCAAACACTGTATATTCCAACTAGTTTTACAAGTAAAAATGGTAAAGAAAACACAGAAAGTCTGGTTTTCTTAACATGTTGCACTCCCAAGAGAGGATGGGGGATCTAAAACCTTAGAGAAGTAACAGAAAATATTTTTGAATTATAACTCTTACACTGTGAAATGCACAACTTTTACTATTGTACTCAGTCTATCGTCTTGTGCTCTTGTGAGTCTTTGCTAATTTTATTACATTTTATTTTTTTATTACCAGAGCACTGCTCAGCTCTAGCTTATGGTAATACAGGGGATTGAACCTGTGACTTTGGATCCTCAGGCATGAAAGTCTGTTTGCATAACCATCATGCTATCTACCCTGGCCCTTCTGTGAGTCTTTGAATATGATGTTTCAACTTGGTCTTCTCAAGCATGTGGCCTTTTAGTCTTTCTCCAGTGTCCAGTGATTCCCATGGGCAATGTCCATTATTTGGCTATTTAAATTGATATCTGATAATCATGTTCTTTTAAAAAAAACTATTACTTATGGGGGGCGGATTAAGGACACATGGCACAAAGCTCAAGGACTGGCTGAAGGATCCAGGTTTGAGCCTCTGTCTCCCCACAGGGGGTTCACTTCACAAGTTGTGAAGTAGGTCTGCAGGTGTCTATCTTTCCCCATCTCTGTCTTCCCCTCTTCTCTCAATTTCTCTCTGTCCTATCCAACAAAAGTAGCAATAACAAAAATAAAAATAACAACAAGGGCAACAAAAATGAGAAAAATGGCCTCCAGGAGCAGTGGATTCATAATGTTGGCACCAAGCCCCAGCGATAACCCTGGAGGGGAAGAAAAAACAAATATATATATATGTATATATGTATATATAAATATACATATATATATATATACCTTATTTGTGCATTGCACCAAGAGTAAAAGACTCTGGGGTAGGGGGGAAGACTCAGGTCTTTGAACATGATGACAGAGGAGGACCTTGTGGGAGTTGAATCATTATGTGGAAAACCAAGAAATGTTATGCATGTACAAACTATTGCATTTTGCTGTCAACTGTAAACCACTGATCCTCCAATAAAGAAATTTTAAAAAATACATATTTATTTGATCTGGATAAAGACCTAGAACAGAGGGGAGAGAGGGAGAAAAAAAAGAGAAACACCTGCATCACTCTTCCACCTTTCATGAACCTTCCCCTATACACGTGGGGACCAGAAGCTTGAACCTGGGTCCTTATGTATTATAATGTGTATGTTGAACCAGGTATATGACCACTCAGCCATGACAATCATGTTCTTGTTTTTTTGGTTTTTTAAATTTTTTTATTATCTTTTTTTATTTATTGGATAGAGACAGCCAGAAATCAAGAGGGAACAGTTGGATAGAGAGTGAGAGAGACAGAGAGACACCTGCATCACTGCATCACCACATGTGAAGCTTTCCCCCTGCAAGTGGGATCCGGGGACTCAAACCTGGGTCCTTGCGCATTGTAACATGTGCGCTTAACCAGGTGTGCCACCACCCGGCCCATGTTCTTGTTTTTATCCTTCAACAAAACAAACACTATGAATGAAAAATTGAACCCATTATCATTATGATATACATTTTTCTTAAGTCTCTAAAACAATACTTTTTTATGGTATTTCTCCCTTAATGTTCTATAAACTATATCCAGTTGGTAGCACTATAACATCTTCCCAACTTACTCTCTTGCTATGATTCTTTTAGAAGGAGTTTTGATATTAGTTATTTGCTTCTAATTAAAAATATATCTCAGTTAATCAAATATTAAAGGCAGAGTATTTATTAGACATTGAGGAATGAGCAGTAAACAAAAGAGACATGGTCCCTAATTCCTTAAAGCTTCTATTTTATATTCAGAAAAAATAGATCATGATACTAGTTTTAAAGTTAATGTTTCAGAGCCAAGCAATGGTGTACCTGATTGAGCATACATGTTACAATGTGAAAGGACCTGAGTTCAAGCCCCAGATCCCCACCTGCAGGGAGAAAGCTTCACAAATGGTAAAGCAGGGCTACAGGTGTTTCTCTTTCTCTCTCCCTCTCTATTCCCACTTCTCATGATTTCTCTCTGTCTCTATCCAATAAAATAAATTAATTAAAGGAATTAGAGTTAATATTTAAATAATGCCATGACATGTTACTTTGTGACTATAGGAGAGGGAGTTTTTTGGGTTTTGTTTGTCTAAGGGAACACAAAATTCTTTCTTAAGGAAATGATTTGAAAACTGAATCATAAAAAAATCAGTTATAATTGCAAAGGAATAGTGACCTATTCTCAGGTGAATAGAAACGCAGTTGTAGGGGGGTCAGGTGGTAGCGCAGCTGGTTGAGCATGTGGAGCAAAGCACAAGGACTGGATTAGGATCCTGGTTCGAGGCTCGCCACCTGTGGGAGAGTCACTTCACATGCGGTAAAGCAGGTCTGCAGGTACCTGCCTTCCCCTCCTCTCTCCATTTCCTTATGTCTTATCTAGCAAGGACAACATCAACAAGAACAGTAATAACTACAACAAGGGCAATAAAAAGGAAAAATAAAAAATAAAATAAACACAGTTGAGAAACCTAGAAGAGAGCAGAGAACTTTCCAATTTCTTTTTTTTTTTTTTAATTTTTTATTTAAGAAAGGATTAGTGAACAAAAGCATAAGGTAGAAGGGGTACAACTCCACACAATTCCCACCACCCAATCCCCATAACCCACCCTCTCCCATGATAGCCTTCCCATTCTCTAGCCCTCTGGGAGCATGGACCCAGGGTTGCTTCCCCGCTGAACATGGGCGTTGACTGGTCGGTCCATACTCCCAGTCTGCCTCTCTCTTTCCCTAGTAAGGTGTGTCTCTGGGGAAGCTGAGCTCCAGGACACATTGGTGGGGTCTTCAATCCAGGGAAGCCTAGCCAGCATCCTGGTGGCATCTGGAACCTGGTGATTGAAAAGAGAGTTAGCATACAAAGCCAAACAATTTGTTGAGCAATCATGGATCCCAAGTTTGGAATAGTGGAGAGGAAGTGTTAGGGAGGTACTCACTGCAAACTCTAGTGTAGTCCTGCTTTCAGGTATATATTTTGCAGTAGATTATGGATACGTGTGCACATACGCTCTCTCTCACAGAAACTGGTGTATGTCTAGGTTATGGGACTTTGTTAGAAAGTGAACTACCTGAGATGAAATTAGAGTGTACTATAAAAGGAAAGGTCTCACCCGAGTAATGAAGCTGAAGGGTTGTCATTCCACACGTGAAGTCTCTGGATACACTCTGAGGTGAAGCATGTTGAGATGGCAATCGTTGCTTTGGTTAGGTTGTGATGGGCGGATGCAATATTATTTGGTATGGATTGGGAGATGCATACGGGAAAGTGAGCCCTATCCAAGGGTGCCAGGACTGGGGGAAGTAGGGGCTCTATAGTGAAGATGTGAGGTTCCTGCTGTCTTAGGGTTCAAAAAGACAATCAATAGTTAATATTATCATCACATTATTTGTTAATTGGGTTAACTTTGAAAATTCCCTTTGTTATGGTTTGCTGTACAGTACCCAGTATCTTGTATATAGCTGTGCTATTGGAAGCTTCTAATCTACTTGGTCTAGGCTTTTGAGAGAGTCCGCATATCAAATACGTAGCCTATCTATTAAAAAGATTCAGTTTGTCTTTTGAGAACCTTTGAGACATACAATTGATTTCACCCTCTCATATTAATTAACTACTGATTTATATGTCTACATTTTGCTAGGAGTGTACATAAACACCATTCCCATCACCAAAGGACCCTGACCCATCCCTCCCGCCCATTCCCACCCCCCACTGGCCCAGGAAGCTACATGTCTACCCCTCACCACTGGGTTTTTACTTTGGTGCCCTACTTACAATTTGATCAGGTCCTGCTTTTAGTTTCCCTTTCAGATCTTCTAAGTCAGCTTCTGTTGATGAGTGGGATCATCCCATACTCATCTTTAACTTTCTGACTTAGTTCACTTAACATAATTCCTTCTAGCTCTGTCCAAGATGGGTCAGAGAAGGTGGGTTCATTGTTCTTGATAGCTGCATAGTATTCCATTGTGTATATATACCACAGCTTTCTCAGCCATTCATCTGTTGTTGGGCACCTGGGTTGCTTCCAGGTTTTAGCTATTATGAATTGTGCTGCTATGAACATAGGAGTACACACCTCTTTTTGGTTGGGTATTATGGAGTCCTTGGGGTATAACCCCAGGAGAGGAATTATTGGGTCATATGGAAGGTCCATGCCTAGCCTTCTGAGAGTTTTCCAGACTGCTCTCCACAGAGGCTGTACCAATTTACATTCCCACCAGCAATGTAAAAGGGTTCCTCTGTCCCCACATCCTCTCCAGCATTTGTTGCTGCTGTCCTTTTTGATGTATGCCATTCTTACAGGAGTGAGGTGGTATCTTAATGTTGTCTTAATTTGCATTTCTCTGACAATCAGTGACCTAGAGCAGTTTTTCATATGTTTGTTGGCCTTTTGGATCTCCTCTGTGGTGAATGTTTTGTTCATTTCCTCTGCCCATTTTTGGATGGGGTCATTTGCATTTTTGCGGCTAAGTTTGCTGAGCTCTTTATATATTTTGGTGATTAGTTTCTTGTCTGATGTCTGGCATGTGAAGATCTTCTCCCATTCTGTGAGGGGTCTCTCTGTTTGTTTAATAGTTTCTTTGGATGTGCAGAAGCTTTTCAATTTGATGTAGTCCCATTGGTTTGTTTCTGCTTTGGTCTTCCTTGCAATTGGGTTTGATTCATCAAAGATGTCCTTGAGGTGTAGATGGGAAAGTGTTTTACCAATGTTTTCCTCTAAGTATTTGATTGTTTCTGGTCTGACATCTAGGTCTTTGATCCATTTGGAGTTGATTTTTGTTTCTGGTGAGATAAAGTGGTTCAATTTCATTCTTCTGCATGTTTCAACCCAGTTTTCCCAGCACCATTTATTGAAGAGAGCCTCCTTCTTCCATTTAATCCTTTGGGCCCCCTTATCAAAGATTAGATGCCCATAGGTGTTGGGATTTACTTCTGGGCTTTCAATTCTGTTCCACTGGTCTGTGTGCCTATTTTTGTTCCAGTACCATGCTGTTTTGATGATGATGGCTTTATAATATAGTTTAAGGTCTGGGAGTGTGATGCCTCCATTTCTGTTTCTTTTCCTTAGAATGGTTTTGGCAATTCTAGGTGTTTTCAGGTTCCAGATAAATGATTGTAGTGTTTGTTCTATTCTCTTAAAGAAGCTTGGTGGAACTTTGATGGGTATTGCATTAAATTTGTATATGGCTCTGGGGAGAATGTTCATTTTGATGATATTTATTCTTCCAATCCATGAGCATGGGATATCTTTTCATTTCTTGGTATCAGTTTCTATCTCCTTGAGTAGCGACTCATAGTTTTCAGCATACGAGTCTTTCACTTCTTTGGTCAACTTTATTCCTAGGTATTTGATTGATTTTGCTGAAACAGTAAATGGGAGTGATTTCTGGATGTCTTCTTCTTCAGATTTAGTGTTTGCATAAAGAAATGCCACTGATTTTTGTACATTGATTTTGTAGCCTGATACCTTGCTATATTGCCTAACAACTTCCAGTAATTTTCTACTGGATTCTTTAGGTCTTTCTATGTATACTATCATATCATCTGCAAATAGTGAGAGCTTGACTTCTTCCCTTCCAATCTGTATCCCTTTGATTTCTTTCTCTTGCCTGATTGCTATGGCAAGAACTTCCAATACTATGTTGAAGAGTAACGGTGACAGTGGGCAGCCCTGTCTAGTCCCTGATCTGAGGGGGAATGCTTTCAGCTTCTCTCCATTGAGTATGATGTTGGCTGTAGGTTTGCTATATATAGACTCCACTATCTTGAGGAATTTCCCATCTATTCCCATTTTTTGTAGAGTTTTGAGCATGAATGGGTGTTGGATTTTGTCAAAGGCTTTCTCTGCATCTATTTTTGGCTTTGCTTTTATTGATGTGATGAATGACATTGATTGATTTACGGATGTTGAACCAGCCTTGCATTCCTGGGATGAATCCCACTTGGTCATGATGAACAATCTTTTTGATGTGTTGCTGTATCCGGTTGGCCAAGATCTTGTTTAATATTTTGGCATCTATGTTCATCAGAGATATTGGTCTGTAGTTTTCCTTTTTTGTTCTGTCCCTATCAGCTTTTGGTATCAGGGTGATGTTGGCTTCATAAAAGGTGGAAGGGAGTATTCCTGTTTCTTCAATCTTATGGAATAGCTTAAGAAGTATGGGTATTAACTGTTTCCTGAAAGTTTTGTAGAATTCGTTTGTGAAGCCATCTGGTCCAGGACTTTTGTTGTTGGGGAGATTCTTAATAACGGTTTCAATTTCTTTGTCTGTGATTGGTGCATTTAGATTTTGTAGTTCTTCTTGGTTCAGTTTTGGAAGTACATAGGTTTCTAGGAATTGTTCCATTTCTTCCAGATTCTCTAGCTTGGTGGCATATAGTTCTTTATAGAAGTTTCGCAGAATTCTCTGGATTTCTGTGGTGTCAGTTGTGATATCTCCTGTATCGTTTACAATTCTATTAATTTGAGTCTTCTCTCTTTTTTGTTTGGTGAGTCTGGCTAGGGGTTTGTCAATTTTGTTTAATCTTTCAAAGAACCAACATTTGGCTTCATTGATCTTTTGTATGGTTCTTTTATTTTCGATGTTGTTTATTTCTGCTCTAACTTTAGTGATTTCTGTCCTTCTGGTTGCTTTAGGGTTCCTTTGTTCCTCTTCCTCTAAGTCCTTGAGGTGTGTAGTAAGTTCGTTCATTTGGGCTTCTTCTTGGTGTTTAATATGTGATTGTATAGCTATAAGTTTCCCTCTCAGTACTGCTTTAGCTGTGTCCCAAATATTTTGATAGGTTGTGTCTTCATTTTCATTAGTTTCCAGGAACATTTGAATTTCCTGTTTGAGTGAGTGTCTGACCCAGTGGTTCTTAAGGAGCATGTTGTTTAGTTTCCAAATTCTATGTCTTTTAATAATTTTCCGTTTGTTGTTAAAAGTTAGTTTTACTCCACTGTGGTCTGAGAAGATACTTGGGATGATTTCAATGCTCTTGAATTTATTGATGCTGTCTTTGTGGCCTAACATGTGGTCTATCCTTGAGTATGTGTTGTGTGGATTTGAAAAGAAGGTGTATTCCAGTGTTTTGGGGTGAAGGAGTCTGAAAATGTGCAAGAGGTCTAGTCTGTCAATCTCTTCATTCAATTCTCTTGTATCTTTATTGGTTCTCTGCTTTGTTGATCTGTCTAAGTGTGAGAGTGGGGTATTGAAGTCTCCCACTATTATTGTATTACTATTGATGTATTTTTGAAATTCTTTCAATAGGTGTTTAATGTATTTAGATGGTCCCTCATTGGGTGCATAGATGTTAATAATTGTTAAGTCTTCTTGGCTGATTGATCCTCTAATCATTATGTAATGTCCTTGCCTATCTTTTATTACTTTATTTAATTTAAAATCTATCGTGTCTGAGATGAGAATGGCTGTTCCTGCCCTTTTTTGTGGACCGTTAGCCTGTATGATAGTTTTCCATCCTTTCACTTTACGTCTGTGTTTATCTTGTTGTGACAGATGGGATTCTTGCAAGCAGCATATGGTTGAGTTATGTTTTCTGATCCATCCCCCCACCCTGTGCCTTTTGATGGGTGAGTTTAAGCCATTGACATTTATTGATATTATGGATTTAATGTATTGTAGTGCCATTGTTCTAAAAAACAATTTGTTTACTCTGATATATTACAAGTATTATAATGATGTTCTTGTTTATAAGAGGTCTTTTAGTACCTCTTTCAGGGTCGGCTTGGTGATAGTTGCCTCCTTTAACTGTTGTTTGTCTAAGAAGGTTTTGATCCCTCCATCTAGCTTGAATGAAAGTCTAGCAGGATATATAATCCTTGGTTGAAACCCTTTTTCATTCAGGGCTCGATAGATATCTTGCCACTCCCTTCTGGCTTTTAGAGTTTGAGTTGAGAAATCTGCAGAAAGTCTTGTGGGTTTTCCCCTGTATGTGACTTTTTGTTTCTCTCTTGCAGCCTTTAGGATCCTTTCTTTATCCTTACTTCTTCTCATTGTGACTATGATGTGTCTTGGTGTTTTCAGGTCGGGGTTGATTCTGTTTGGTACTCTCTGGGCCTCTTGCACCTTGATATCCTTTCTGTTATTCAGGTCTGGGAAATTTTCTTGTATTATTTCCTCTAGAATGTTTGCTTCCCCTTCCTCTCTTTCTTCCTCTGGCAGGCCAATTATACGAATGTTACTTCTTTTGAGATCATCCCATATGTCTCTGTTGTTGTTTTCAGTGTCTCTCAATCTCTTTTTAAGCTCTTTCACCTCTTTCTTAGTTTTCTCTAACTCATCCTCTGTCTGACTAATTCTGTTTTCTGCTTCTGTTAGTCTGCTTTCCCTTGCCTCAGCTTCTTTCTTCATTACAGCTATTTCAGCTTTCAGTTCTCTAATTGTCTCAAGATAATCAGTATTTTCCTTGGGGGTCTCAACTGTTGTTTCCCTAATACTGCCATTTCTTTCCTCCAATGTTGTTTTCATTTCTTTGATTAATAAGTTTATTATTGCTTGCATACTTTTCTTATCTATGGTTACTTCTGACTGATTTGTGGTTTCTTCTGGGCTCTTGTCTTCATTCATTGGGGTAGCAGTTTTATTTGTTTTTAATCTACCCATTTTTTTTAATTTATGTGTTTCTCTCTCTTTTTTTTTTTTTAATGCTCTGTTGTTCCTCAGTTGTTGTGTTTTGAGCGCAAGTAACACTGTACTAAATACCTTTATGACAATTGCACTCACCAACCTCCGGAATAACAGTAGCAACTGAAGTAAGTATTGAAGGAGTTTAATCGTTACCAGTTAGCCAAACAATTTCTCCAGTCCGTGAAAAAATAGTAACCAAATCCCAGTGAAGAAAGAGAAAAGGAAGAGAGGATAGCAAGAATAGACAGTTATGCAAATCTACTATCCAGTGTATATTCTAAGGGTAACAAGAGTGTAAATGGAACTAGAGCAGAGATAGACACATAGAGAGTCCACTCTGGGTCAGATTTCTTCCCCAAAGTAATTCACAAATTCAGAAAGGCAAAGAAGAAAGAAGTGTATGACAAGATTAAAAAAAAAAAAAAAGAGAGAGAGATAGAGAGAGATAAGAGAGAGAAAAGGGAGAAGATAAGAAGAAGAGTTGTAATTAAAGAGCAGTGCGAGGAACTTCCCAAATGTGTATCAGTGAATTAAAAAAAAAAAAAAAAAAAAAAAAAAAAAAAAAACCCTGTTTGGTGGTATGGGGTATCCTGCTAGTAGCTGGTCCCAGGCATTGTTTATGGGGGGGGGGGGGGGGCGGCGGGAAGGATGTATGCTTGAAAATTAAAAGGAAGAAAAAAGAATTTTTTCCCCTACTCTAATTCTTAACCCAAATTAAGTTATAGACACATCCTTGGTATGACCGTTATGGCCCCTTATTGGCTGGCCTGCTAAAGGCAGAAAATCCTATTGTTTACACGAGATGTGTCCGGAGCTCAAAGGCTAGCCGCTTCTCAATCCGCCATCTTCCGGGAAACCCCGCCCTCCAGACTTTTTTAAAGGATTTCTCAAAAATGAAAACTAGCTCCAAGTCCTTTGATCCAATGAGAGCTATACTCAAGAAGTCTTTGGATCCACCCTCAGGGTCGCAGTGGACCCTGGCGACTCCCAAGAGGCAGCCCCCGAGCTAAAGTGCTCTCTCCGGGACCTCTGCCCGCCGCGCTCTGCAACCGGCGGAGGAGCCGCCTTCCCGGGCGGGCGGAGGACAATGCCCGGCGCACTCGCCTTGCCTGGCGCCGCCTGGGAATTCTGGCACCCTGCTAGTCCGTGTCACCTTTGCTCTAATTGTTAACCCAAATTAAACTGTAATCACTTCTTTGGTGCCACCCCCTTATTGACTGGCCTGCTAAAGGCAGAAAATCCTACCGTTGCCGACGATGCTATCAGAGCACTCGCTGTTAGCGATTTCTCAGGCCGCCGCCATCTTCCCACCTTTCGAACTTTCCAATTTCTATACATGAATAAGATAAAAAGAAAAAAGCTGGACTTGAATCTAGAGCTATAAGTAGGAGTTAAAAACAATGCCATGTGCCAAGATCAAGTTCAATATGTTAGATCACATTTTAAGTTATTAAACAGAGATTTTCCTTATGGGAAGTTCTTTCGATAATCAGAGACTAAATACAAAGAGTGATTTTATTTATTTTTTCACTGCTCCAGTATTAAATTCTCAGGTGGATAGATAAATGATAGATAGATGATAGATGTAAAATAAATAGAGAGGGAGAGAGATAGATAGTTAGGTAGGTAGGTAGGTAGGTAGGTAGGTAGGTAGATGATAGATAGGCAAGCAAACAGACAGAAAGACAGGCAAAGAAGCAGAGAATGAAAGCAACTACAGCACTGGAGCTTTCTCCAACGTAATGGGGCCCAGGCTTGAACTATGTTGCACACATGTGAAAGCAGAACATTATCCAATTAAAGTATTCTTTAATGTATTCTTCCAGATTACTAAAAATATTTTTTAATTGAGAAATTCCCTGTACCTGGCTAGTGTTCTCGTACACACACACACACACACACACACACACACACACACACACACTTAGGTGGGTGTATTTCTACTATATATTTCTCTTGAGACTATATCATTCCACCACTAAAGGATTGAACTAACTAGTGAAAATCACTTAAATTTAATTATCATCATTTTCTTGTGGGTATATCAAAGTCAGTACTACCTGCCCTGGGATTGCATAGTGATTATATATCAACTGCTTTAGTACAAATTTTTCAAACTATAAGCTACTCAAATAATGCTGGGAGTTACACAAATAACTACATTTATGTATAACCTTTGTTTGAAACTTGGATAGCTATAACCAAATAGTTTATGTTTGTTAAGGTCTTAACATTTACACTATATACCATCTGTTTAGCATACAAAATATAGATCATTGAATAAATCACTCAAAATTTAAGACTGTAAGTCCTTCACATGTTCTATTTGACATGAGTCATTCTCAGAAGTGCTATTTGTCCACCAATAGCTCATACAATGTTGTAGGAATGTGATTTGATGGGAATGTAAATTCATGCAGCTAACATGGAGAGCAGTATGAAAATTAAAAAAGAAAAACAGGACAAGAGAAGTAAAGAGAAAGAGAAACATGGATGGAGGGTAAATAGCATAATGATTATGCAAAGAGATTCTCATGCATGAGGCTCCAAAGTCCCACATTCAATCCCCCATAAACCAAAGTTGAGCAGTGCTCTGGTAAAAAAAAATAGAGACAGAGAGAGAGAGAGGAGAAAGAAAGGTCATATGGTCTAGCTATGCCATTTCTGAATCTAAAGACTATAAATACTAGTTCAAAGAAAGATATATACCTCTATGTTCAGTGAAGTGCCATGAGCCATTTCTCTGCTTGATAAACTTTGAAACAATGGAAGCCCTCGAGACAAGTTTTAATTTCCCCCACGGGCAGGCCATTTCCCCTCAGGTAGGCCATTTATCAGAAAGCAAATGACACACCACATAGTTGTGGTAACAAACATGATTTGGCCATTGTATGTTGCAAGGAACATTCCACCCTGATGATTGCTCCCCTCCTCCTCCTCCAGCACTTCCCCAAAGCCTTATAATGCCTGTGAACACAATAAAATTTTGCAGCTTGATCAGAATCCTGTCTTGCTGTCATTCTTTCGCATCTCTTGTCCCTGTCATTCCATGTCCCGAGGTTCCTAGCCCCTGTTCACCGCCCCACTGGCCGGGGCATCTGGTGCCCAACGTGGGGCTTTAGGGAAGTGTATCAACACTGTTTTTAAGAAGAGCAGGGCAATCTCTCCTTGAGGGTGAGATTCCATTGAATTGTCTAACAAGCCTTTCAGGAAGCGACCTAGGAGCTCCTTCATTTTGATCATATATGCAGGCTGAGCCACGTCCCCAATAAGGACAGGGTCGGGACCTTTCCATTGTTAGGTCAGGGGATCACGCCACCTGACCATGGCTTGTCTATTATGGGTCTCAGGATGCCAGAGACGGTCAGCAGCAGATCTTTTTTGTGCATCGAGATTGAGAAAATTAAGAACAAAAAGAGCATGGTTGAGGATATTACGTGGCATTCCACGAGTTTCATAGAGGGAAGTCTTTTTGAGTTTATGCAGAGTTGCCTTAAGCGTTTGGTGAGCTCGTTCTACAATGCCTTGGCCCTGAGGGTTATAGGGGATGCCAGTAATATGTTTAATATAGAGGCTCTGGCAGAAGGACTGAAAGTTTTTTCCAGTATATCTCGTACCATTGTCTGTTTTGATCATTTTATATTGGCCTATGACTAAAAGGCATTGAAGGACATGAGCAATAACATTTTTTGAGGCCTCTCCTGTATGAAGGGAGGCAAAGATAAAGCCACTAAAGGTATCAACAGTAACATGAATGTATTTAAGTTTTCCAAATCCATTAAAGTGAGTAACATCCATTTGCCAAATTTCACTTGGGACCAGTCCACGCGGATTAACTCCAGTGTGAGGGACTGGGAGTGAGATAGAACAGTCAGGGCAATTTTTAACAATTTCACGAGCTTGGTCATGAGTAACCTTGTATGCAAGGCGAAGGGTTTGAGAGTTAAGGTGGTGGAGAGAATGGGCCTGTTATGCTAGGGAAACGGGGTCAGTAAGTACAGGGAAAGTTAACTGAGTGGCAGCATCTTCCAGTGCACTTCCTTCAGAGAGGGGAACAGGTAACAGTGTGTGTGCATGCAAATGGCCTATGAAAAAAAGGGCAGGTTCAAGCAACAATTAGGGAGCGCAATGTTAGAAATAAGGGAGAAGCATTGGTGGAGGATTTGATAAAAGGAACAGTCTCTAACAAGGGCACTGAATGAGCAGCATAGGTACTGTCTGTATATAGGTTGAAGGGCTGGGAATGTAGTTCTTGAAATACTTTGATGATAGCATAAAGCTCAACAAGCTGAGCCGAGGTGTAAGGGGAAGGGTAGGAGGTAGGGTTCCCATCAATCACGTAGGCTGCAATTCCATTAGCAGAGCCATCAGTAAATACCAAGGAGGCCTTATCAAGAGGCTGGTTGGCTGTTACTTTGGGGAACACAAAAGGATGCACAACATCAAATTGTAGCAGGAGATTGTTGGGATAATGATTATCAATGGTGCTTGAGAAGGAGGCACATGCAATAGGCCAGTCATCAGAAGCTTGGAGCAACCAATCAAGCTGATCTTTAGTATAGGGTAAGATAAGAGAGTCAGGATCTTTCCCAAAATATTGACGGCTCAATTTTCATGCTTTTATAATCAGCTGTGCAACCAGAAATGGATATGTGGCAAGCACTTTTTGAGGGGAAGCGGGCAGATGAACCCATAGTAGGGGGTGCCCCATATCTTTGGCTTTAAGTGAGTTTTGCCCGAAAACACCAGTGGGCATATGAGAAGTGGAACAGATAACAAACAGCAGGGGTGTATTATAGTCAATTTGAAAGACAGTCTGTTCTTGTATAGAGCAGTTTATAAGGGTTAAGGAAGCTTGGGCTTCAGGGGAAAGTTTTCTGGGAGACAATGGGTTTGGGTCACCATTAAGGATTTCATTTAGGGGGAGCAGGGCATGAGTGGGCAATTTTAAATATGGTCTAAGCCATTGAATATCACCTAGAAGTTTCTGTAAGTCATTTAAGGTCTGTAAATGGGAGGTGTGTAGTTGAATTCGAGGGGTTAGCACACGGTGGTGAAGCAATTCATATCCTAAATAAGTATAAGGGTCAGCTATTTGTACTTTTTTGGGGGCAACTTGAAGTCCTCTATTTGAAAGGCTGGCTGTCAGGTCTTCTAGGCATTGAAACAGGCTGTCTTTTTGGGCAGCAGCCAAAAGTATATCATCCATATAATGTAGGATATATATGGAAGGCCATTTTTGTCTAATTGGAGCAACAGCCTGATCAACAAATTTTTGACAAAGAGTAGGACTATTGGCCATGCCTTGTGGTAATAGTTTCCACTGATAACAGGGCATAGGGCCCTGAAAATTTATTTGGGGTATGTTGAAGGCAAAATAGGTCCTGTCATCAGGGTGTAAGGGAATAGTGAAGAAACAATCTTTGAGATCAATAACTATTTTAAAATAGCCAGAGGGAATCGCTACAGGAGAGGGTAGACCCGGTTGAAGGGCCCCCATAGGGAACATTAATTTGTTAATAGCTCTTAAATCTTGTAATAATCACCATTTTCCTGATTTCTTTTTTATGACAAAAATTGGGGTATTCCATGCGGAGGTAGTTGGCTCTATGTGACCTGCAGCAAGCTGCTCCTGCACTAGCATCAGTGCTTCTTTGGCTTTTTCTTGTGTTAAAGGCCATTGATCAACCCATAAGGGGACACTTGTTTTCCAGGCAATTTTTTCTGCATGGGGTGTAGGTATGTCAACGGCCATTAGGAAAAAGGCGGAGGGGGAGGGATACCCAGCCCCAACCAATCTGTTCTTTGGATGACTGTAAGGGGGTCTCTAATTCCTTGAGATTTTTCTCTTAGTCCTCTTCCCGGGAGAAAACCTTGATTTAACATCTGCTGGGTCACTTTTTCATTGGGGCTGCACATAATAACATTCAATTGAGAGAGAATATCACAGCCCCAGAGATTAACTTGCAGCCCAGGGACAACAAATGGAGTAACAGAGCCAGTATTGCCCTCTTCATCTGACCAAGTAAGAGCCTGGGAGCTGACTTTGGGGTCAGTGGACTGACCTATGCCTTTTAAATGGGTGTGAGAGGCCATTAAGGGCCAAGTGTGTGGCCAGTCTTTTTCAGAAATAACTGTGGCATCAGCCCCTGTGTCTATAATACCAGTAAAAGGTTTGCCATTTAAAAATAATTTTAAGGAGGGGCGGTCAAGAAAAACCTGTTGGACCCAATATGCATGTGAAGACCCAGGGGGGTCATTGAGACAGGACTGTTTATGGAAATTATTATTAAGGTGTTGTAAGGGAAGTAATATTAACTGCTCTAAATGCTCACCAGATGGAATGACCTGTGTGCCTTCTTGAGAGGAGGCAATAACTTTAATTATTCCAGTGAAATCATTGTCAACAATTCCAGGGACCACATGTAGACCTCGGAGGGTGGAACTAGCTCTTCCTAGTGTAAGGCCAAACAAATTTGGAGGGAGAGGGCCAAAGACTCCAGTATTTATGGTCTGAGGGCCGGTATCAGGGGTTACTACTGTGCGGGAGGTGGCACAGAGGTCCAGTCCTGCGCTGCAAGTGGTGGCTCTCCAGAGACTAGAGACCAATCTGTGGATGCATTGGGAGTTGGCTGGGGAGGGGGAAGCGGCTGAAGCAGTTGGGCTGGAGCCCGAGGGACAAACCTGATAGACCCAGGGGTTGTCCTTTGTGTGGGGGCCAGGGGCTGGCCCCACAGGAAGTTTTTCTCCCAAGGCTATATCTAGCACCCATCGGCCTTATGCCTGCTTTCCCTTTGATAATAAAGATGGGAGAGGATGCCTTACTGATGTTTCCACTTATGGAGGCTGCCGCTATTGGTCCTGCATTCTTCATGATGCCCACTTGCCAAAAACCAAAACAAGAAAGCCCAGTATTCTCAGATTACAAGGGTCCCAGTTTACTATTCAGATTTCTGATCCCTGGGATACCCGTTGGCAAGAGGGAGTTACAGGTAAATTATATAATGATGGATATTCCAAATATCCTACAGGGACTATACACATCTCCCGACAATTGGCGTTGGCCGAGCACAGAGAACAGGTGAATCAAGTCATTATAGAAACAGAAAATAAGCTCCATTTGGCTTTCCAAACAAATTTGGCCATGGAAATCACTAAAAAAATGGGCTACCTGGCCCCTATATCTCCAATATGCAATTAACCTTTTAAATTATTCTCAACACTTCCCGTTGCTTGCTGTGTGCATCCCTTTCATGACCCATTCTTGCAGCAGCACCTTTAAATAACACACAGCCAACTTTCCTAGATGCCACCACCAAAAACCCCCCTACGGGGCCCCATCCCTCCGTCCTCTCAGTCCCGCTTTTTCTGGAACACATAGGCAATTCATTCATACTGCTGTGCCTTTATACCAGCAACTCTGGCCCTGTTAATTTCACTTGCACCTGTAATGTCTCTGTAAGTGCTGTCCATGCAGCACCACCATTAGTTTACTTCTGGTGCTGTGGGACACTTCTGACTAGCATAAATACCACTACCCCTGGACCCTGCCTCATAGTAGCTATAGTCCCCCAACTCACTTTATATGAACCTGATGAGTTTGCATGGCTCTTACACTCTACTCATAAAAGAGCTGTTTTCCTTCCATTGATAATTGGCATAGGCTTAGCTACCTCTACCAGCATAGCTGGTGGGGCACTAGGACATTCTATTTACTTCTCCCGTGACTTTTCTAACAAATTACAGCAAGTCATAGATTCCACCACAAACAGTCTAGAGTCACTACAGAGACAGATCACGTCCCTGGCAAAGGTTACCTTACAGAACAGACGAGCCCTTGATCTTCTTACAGCAGAAAAGGGAGGAACCTGCTTGGCTTTACAAGAAGAATGTTGTTTTTACATTAATGAATCAGAAATTACAGAAGAAAATGTTAAAAAACCTACAAACACTTAGTCGAGATTTGAGAAATAGATATGACCCTTCCTTTGCACAATCATGGATGAATTCCCCCTTCTTTACTTGGCTCCCCCTTCTTTACTGCCCTCAGTCATAGGACCCTTGATTAGTCTTTTGTTAATGATTACCTTAGGACCCTTTATTTTCAATAAGATTACTAATTTTATAAAACGGCAGATTGACTCCTTGGCATCAAAACCTTTTTTTTTTTTTTTTTCCTCCTCCAGGGTTATTGCTGGGCTCGGTGCCTGCACCATGAATCCACCGCTCCTGGAGGCCATTTTCTCCCCCCTTTTTGTTGCCCTTGTTGTAGCTTCGTTGTGGTTATCATTATTGCCCTTGTTGACACAATTCGTTGTTGGATAGGACAGAGAGAAATGGAGAGAGGAGGGGAAGACAGAGAGGGGGAGAGAAAGACAGACACCTGCAGACCTGCTTCACCGCCTGTGAAGCGACTCCCCTGCAGGTGGGGAGCCGGGGGCTCGAACCGGGATCCTTACGCCGGTCCCTGCGCTTTGCGCCACGTGCGCTTAACCCACTGCGCCACCGCCCGACCCCCGGCATCAAAACCTTTGCAAATACATTATCACAGACTTGATTTGGCTGATAGAGGCCTGGCTGAACCTGAGGATGACAGACCTCCTTTTCGGATGGCATAAAATTCAGAATTATGCATTGAGACATCCAACTTTGGCAGGGCAAGGACACCAGTAAGGGGTGTGAGGCAAAGCACTGCAGGGGGAGGACCTTATAGTCCGACTCTGAGTCCCCCGTGAAGCAAACCTGATTTGCATGGAGGTTGGTGTCAGCAACAAAAATTGCCTAGAAACTGTGGCTCTGCCTCCCCTCCCCAAAAAGACACCAAAAGCCTTATAAGATGCGGGAAGACTGGTTTTACATTCACCCCACGGGAGGAATTGGGTCAATACTTCTTTCCTCTGGTTAATGCCCACCAAAACTGCTGTTAAGGTCTCTACCCCTCACCCCCAATTTCCTGCCTCAGTTAAATTGTAACGAAGGGAGGAGATGCCAGGAGCCATTTCTCTGCTTGATAAGCTTTGAAACAATAAAAGCCCTCGAGACAAGTTTTCATTTCCCCCACGGGCAGGCCATTTCCCCTCATGTAGGCCATTTATCAGAAAGCAAATGACACACCACATAGTTGTGGTAACAAACATGATTTCGGCCATTGTATGTTGCAAGGAACATTCTACCCTGATGATTGCTCCCCCTCTTCCTCCTCCTCCAGCACTTCCCCCCTTGTCCAAAGCCTTTATAATGCCTGTGAACACAATAAAATTTTGCAGCTTGATCAGAATCCTGTCTTGCTGTCATTCTTTCGCATATCTTGTCCCTGTCATTCCATGTCCCGAGGTTCCTAGCCCCTGTTCACCGCCCCACTGGCTGGGGCAGTGAAGCATTATTCACATGAGCTGAGAACTAGAGATAATCTTACTGTTCATCAGCATATCAGAGGATAAAGAAGATATGAGATATATATACAATAAAATCCTACTCAATGTTACTCTTTTTTTAAAAAGTTGGTGAAAGTAACTGCAGTTTAATGCTTAATACAATAGTCTCTCAAGCACAAAACATCATAGGACTCAGATTCTGTCCCATCTCCATATGTAAGAGCTGGGCAGTGTTCTCTTTTAAAAGAGAGAGCGAGTGAAAGAAAATAGAGAAAGAAGGAAAGGAGGGAGGGAGGTAAGAGAGAGGGATAGAGAGAGGGAGAGGGAGAGGGAGAGGGAGAGGGAGAGGGAGAGGGAGAGGGAGAGGGAGAGAAACAATATAGCACAGTGGGTTAAGGGCATGTGGCACAAAGCTCAAGGACTGGTGTAAGGATCCCAGTTTGAGCCCCCAGCTCCCCACCAGCAGGGGAGTTGCTTCACGGGTGGTAAGCAGGTCTGCAGGTGTCTGTCTTTCTCTCCCCTTCTCTGTCTTCCCCTCCTCTGTTGTATGCTTTACATTGGGTTGTTCTAGATCTCCCCCGCCAAGAGAATTGGATCAGTCCAGTTAGTTTTCGCTAAATTCTTACTAGTCAAAGTTAAATGAAAAAGGTTTTCAACGTAATTCTCATAAAGATAAAATTAACTTACATTTAAAGTCTGAGATAAAAATTAGTTAACAATCAATATATTTTAACTAAGTTGGTCTAAACAAAAGGTTAAATAGACTTGTTGATGTGTAAAACTCTCCATTACCTTCTCTATTAGAAATGGTAGATCGCACAATGGCTATGCTAATTATTCTCATTCCTGAAGTTTCCTTTCCTGACTCCATCTTGAATGGGTGTAACAAAAGGTTAAAAAGACGTTGTTGCTATGTAAAAGTCTCAAATTCTTTCTCTATTAGAAATATGCTAATAATAAGTTTTGTTTCATAGTAAGTAAATTGCAGCCAGCTGCCTTTGGGACTCTAGGCCGTTCCCCGCCCCCATGCAAATGTCCGTCGAGAAAGTACGCCCCCCAGAGGCAAGAAATGTTTTTTTTTAAGCTGATAAAGTTTTGGCCACAGAGGCAAAAAATGGCCGGCCCCCTCAGGCCTTCACTTGGCAACACACTGGTTCTTGTTACTTGCTTACATGTTTCTCCATGTTGGTGCCAGTTTCTTTTTTAAAAATGCCTGTATGATAGAGGCTTCTGTTCACCCCACACCCTTTATACTATAGTCATTTAGTTAAAAAGAAAAGGGGGAATTGTTGTATGCTTTACATTGGGTTGTTCTAGATCTCCCCCGCCAAGAGAATTGGATCAGTCCAGTTAGTTTTCGTGGGCCCGCTTGGCCCTGCCCCTAGGAACCCCACCAGAATTCCAGGGTTCCTGAGTGCCAGAGTTTCAGAGTTTGAGAGTTAGAGAGGGTTCCTGAGTTCCAGAGTTGGAGAGTTCAAGAGTTGGAGAGTTGCAGAGTGAGAGAGAGTGCTTGCGCCGCTGCAAAGAGACAGCAGAGTTCTATTTGGTGATTAGTTTGGTTTAGTTTATGAATCGTTATTCCTGAATAAAGAAATACAGCTTCCCTGCCCAGCCGTATGTCTCTGGTCGTCTCTGTTACCCACCCGTGAAGCTAGCCCGGCCAGCAAGAGCCACTGAAATTTTAACAACACTCCTCTCTCCATTTCTCTCTGTCCTATCCAACAACGAATTGTGTCAACAAGGGCAATAATAATAACCACAACGAAGCTACAACAAGGGCAACAAAAGGGGGAAAAAAATGGCCTCCAGGAGCAGTGGATTCATGGTGCAGGCACCGAGCCCAGCAATAACCCTGGAGGAGGGAAAAAAAAAAAAAGAACGCGTTTGGCAAAGGACAGCCCCTCAACATTAAGTTGGAGGACTCGAAGAGCAGGACCCACAGCTTGAAAGCTGTCAGGAGCTGCTTGTTGCTGGCTTTGAAAGTGACTGGGATCCATGTGGATTCAGTCGGCTAGGAAGGATTGTCAGTTTCCCCAATGAATGGGTACTCATGAGATGCACCACGGGAAGGTCGATCCAATGCATCCCAACAACTACCTCAATAATAGCTACAACAATTAAATAAAGAAATAAATAAATAAGAAAGAATGTGGTTAGGGATCCATGTGTATCCAAGGAATAATATATCTTCTAAAAACACAATAAAATCTGAAATTCAGTGTAGTTTAGGAACAGAATGTGGTCAAGGATGCCTTTGGCCAGGGTGTCCTGTGTTAAGAGTCCTGTAGTCTATAAAGAGAATGTTGGTTGTAGTCAGGTCATTAGGAAGCTAATTGTGGAGCCCCAGAGAGTCAGCAAACTGGCAATGGTGAGACTGGGATAATAACTTTGAGTTTTAATTCTAGGTCGAAGTCTGTTTACCCTCTGAGCTCCCCACCTTAGTCCTACATAGAAAGGCATCCAGTATCTATTTTGAGCCAGGCACTGTGCTAATTGTCCTTTCACCTGCTGGCTGTACAATTGCCTGAACTAAAAGCAGGTGTTATTATGGCCTAAAGGTAATCAGAGAGCTACAAAGATGGAAACTGGTTTGTGAATGATGTCAAGCAACTGGGATCCTGGGAAAGCCAGACTCGTGGCTATGCTTTGTATTTATGCAAATAATAATGAGGATAATTATGAAACTGGATACATATGTACCTGTCAGACTTAGTCATTGTGCAGATAGTTGAAACTCATTGTATATCAAAAAAAAGAATAGAGGATTATGTAATGACATATAATGCTTTATTCATAATGATTTGTCAGCTTCAGAGAAAAGCAGTAATGTTGTACAGTAAATTAAACCTTGAGTAGTTGGAGGATTTTTCACCATACCACCAGCTGTTAATACAGTTTGACAATATACCTAATCAAAAATCATGTAGCTTAATTGCCTCTGATGCATTCATAATTATATTTACTGGAACTTTAATCCAAAACACACAACACATATATGCACCTTGATGCACAGCACACAGAATCCTCCCACATTGACAAAAATAGAAAATAATTTCAAAAGGTGGTTAATTTTTTAAAATGAGCTGCTGCACTGAGTTTTTAAAAATTATTTTCATGTTGTATATCAGGATAAATGTAGATTTGAAAAAATTATC
The DNA here is from genome assembly GCF_950295315.1 of Erinaceus europaeus. Lineage (NCBI taxonomy): Eukaryota > Metazoa > Chordata > Mammalia > Eulipotyphla > Erinaceidae > Erinaceus > Erinaceus europaeus. The sequence goes on from NC_080164.1 coordinate 92,405,264, forward strand.
CATATAAATTATGTGGTTATTAATAAATAGCTCATCTATATGCTGAATCCAGCTAGTAGGAAATAGTTACTGCCTCATAAAATGAAAATTGAGTGAAGCTGTCACAGGGAAGAACAATTAAACTATTTGACAAAGTTATTAGAGATAACAGTTTTCTTGGAAGGCATAGATTCAAGGTAAGAATCCATGAAAGAAAGAATATCCTAGATGTTATCAATATACACAATATGTTTAATAAGTTCTTCCTGTCTAGAGAAGGGTCTCTGATCTTACCATAGGAGCAGTTTTACTTTTGTTAGCTGAAAAAATAGAAAATATTCATGACACTCATATGCGATTGGGAAGCAAAAGGGAACAATAGATTCAAAATGATAATCCAAACTAGTTTTTTTTTTTTTTTTAGTTTGGGGGATTAATGGTTTGTAGTAAGCAGTAAATATAGTTGTTGCTACATGTGTAAGAACAAACTTGTAAAACTGGAAGTCAATAGTAAAGAATTCTTTCAGAAAACTTTGCATTAATTTATCAGCATGTTCCTTGGTCAACAATAGAATAATCACAGTGATTATTTTTACATAAGACCACTTTCTGCAGTTGTTCTTTTATTCCTTTCCTTTTTTCCCCCACCAGGTTACTAATGGAGTTCAATGTCTAGTATGAATCTACTATTCCACGTAGCTCTATTTTAATAGAGGGAGTGAAAGAGAGAGAGAGAGAGACCTGTATATCAACACTGTTTCACTATTGGTGAAGCTCCCCCCTACAGATGGGTAGAGGGGCATTTTATCTTATATTTTATAAAATTACATTGTTGTGTCTATGCTTGATAGGTTTTTTTTTACGCAATAGGAGAGAGAAAAATTGAGTGGGGAGTGGTGACAGAGAAGGGGAGAAAGAGAGTCCTGCAGACCTACTTTAGCATTTGTGAAGCATTCCCCTTGAAGGAGAGTATCAGGGGCTCAAAGCTGGTCCTTGCATATGGTAATGTGTGCACTTAATCTGATGTGCCACCAGCTAGCCCCATCTCTGTGCTTTCTAAAGTTTTAAAATATTTTAAATATTTGAAAGTTCTATTCTTATTTTTATCATAGTCCTACTCAAACTAGAATATGAAGATGCTATTCCAAATATACTTGCATTATCTCAACTTGATTCAATTTCTCTTTGCTAGAATTTTTGTTTATTACTTATTGAAGTCATACTCCAACAATATTTATACACATTTCCCATATTTGGGAGCTACTCTCTTCCCTGATCCAGCTTTCTGGTCCTTTTTCTAGCCATGACATCATCTCCTCAGACAATAACTTGGGTCCCCCTACATATCAGATAGCAGGCTCAAAAAAAAAATGCTAGTATAGTCATGGGCACTTTAGAATAAACCTAAAATAAGCCTACTAACTATATACAAAATGGAGACCCACAAATCTTCAATATGCACTAATCCAGCCTTTAGGTTCATGATTACTCAATAATTTGTTTAGCTTTATATATTAACTCTTCTTTCAGTCACCAGATCCCAGATGCCACCATGATGCCAACTGGACTTCCCTGGGGCAGATGACCCAACCAATGTGTTCTGGAGCTCCGCTTCCCCAGAGCTCTGCCCCAGTAGGGAAACAGAGAGACAGACTGGGAGTATGGACTGACCTGTCAACACCCATGTTCAGTAGAGAAGCAATTACAAAAGGCAGACTTTCCATCTTCTGCACCCTATAATGACCCTGGGTCCATACTCCCAGAGGGTTAAAGAATAACAAAGCTATCAGGGAGGGGATGGGATATGGAGTTCTGGTAGTGGGAATTGTGGGAGTTGTACCCCTCTTATCCTATGGTTCTTGTCAGTTTTTCCTTTTTATAAATAAAAATTATATTAAAAAAATCATACTCACTTTCAAGGACTTAGTTCAAAAATTAACCCAATCTTTAAAGCTTTCCTGAATACTATGAGCAAATATGGTATTTCCATTGAGATTTTTATTCTTTGTGTATCTTTAAAACATCTATTACATATAAGTCATCAACATTAAATGGTAGGTTTCAATTCTACCAAATTTAATAGATTTAGTCACTCATTCTGCCTACCTATTTAAAACCTGTGACTGCCAGGCCAAGGAGATGGCTTAGCAGTAAAGCATCTGCCTGAAAAGTGTGAGATCTTGGGTTCAAACGCCAACATCACATGAGAAAACAACAAAAACAAACAGTGCTACATGTCTGTCTCCCTGTATTCTTTTTTTTTTTCCTTTAATTTCTTTATTGGGAAATTAATGTTTTACACTCAACAGTAAATACAATAGTTTTTACATGCATAACATCTCCCAGTTTTCCATATAACAATACAACCCCCACTAGGTCCTCTGTCATCCTTTTTGGACCTATATTCTGCCCCCCCCCCCCCCGCACCAACCCAACCCAGAGTCTTTTAGTTTGGTGCAATATGCCAATTCCAGTTCAGGTTCTACTTGTGTTTTCTCTTCTGATCTTGTTTTTCAACTTTGGTCTGAGAGTGAGATCATCCCATATTTATCGTGTTTCTGACTTACTTCACTTCACATGAATTTTTCACGGTTGATCCAAGATCAGCTGAAAAAGGTGAAGTCACTATTTTTAATAGCTGAGTAGTATTCCTTCGTGTATATATAGCACAACTAGCTCAGCCACTCATCTGTATTGGACACCTGGGTTGCTTCCAGGTTTTGGCTACTACAAACTGTGCTGCTAAGAACATAAATGTACACATCTTTTTGGATGGGTGTGTTGGGTTCCATAGGCTATATCTCCAGGAAATGAATTGCAGGGCCATAGGGTAGGTCCATTTCTAGCTTTCTGAGAGTTCTCCAGACTGTTCTTCACAAAGGTTGGACCAATTTACATTCCCACAAGCAGTGAGGGAGGGTTTCCTTTTACCACACAACCTCTGCATCATTTGCTGCTGTTACCTTTTCTGATGTATCACATTCTCAAAAGAGTGAAGTGGTATTGCATTGTTGACTTTATTTGCATTTCTCTGACAATCAAAGACTTGGAGCATTTTTTCATGTGTTTCTCGGCCTTTTGGATCAATCTCTTCTGGGGTGAATATTCTGTCCATGTCCTGTCCCCATTTTTGGATAGGGTTATTTGTTTTCTTGTGATTGAGACTGGCAAGCTCTTTATATATTTTGGTTATTTGCCTCTTGTCTGAATATGGAATATCTTCCACTTCTTTGTGTTTTTTTCAATTTCCTTGAGTAGTGACTCATAATTTTCAGTATACAAGTCTTACACTTCTTTCATAACATTTAGTCCTAGATATTTTATTGGTTTTGTTGCTATAGTAAAAGAAATTGATTTCTGGATTTCAACTTCTTCTAACTTAGTGCTTGCATAGAAGAATGCCACTGACTTTTGAATGTTACTTTTGTAGCTTGACACCTTACTATATTGCCTGATAATATCCAAAAGCTTCTTGCTGGATTCTTTAGGTTTTTCTATATATACAATCATGTCATCTATTCTGCAAATAGGGAGAGTTTGACTTCTTTTCCAATCTGTACCCCTTTAATTCCTTGCTCCTGCCTGATTGCTATGGTAAGAACTTCCAAAACTATGTTGAACAGTAATGATGATAATGGGAAGGCCTCTCTAGTACCTGATCTGAAGGGAAATGCTTCCAGTTTTTCACAACTGAGTATTATGTAGGCTATAGGTTTGCTATACATAGATTCCACTATCTTGAGGGATTTTCCATCTATTCCCATTTTTTGTAGTGTTTTTGATCATAAAGGGATGTTGTATTTTGTCAAAGGCTTTCTCTGTATCTATTGATAGAACCATGTGATTTTTGGTCTTGCTTTTGTTGATGTGGTGGATCACGTTGATGGATTTAAGTATATTAAACCAACCTTGCATGCCTGGGATAAACCCCACTTGGTCATGATGAACAATCTTTTTAATATACTGCTGTATCTGGTTGGCTAGAATTTTGTTCAATATTTTAGCATCTATTTTCATCAGAGATAGTGGTCTGTAGTTTTCTTTTTTGGTTATGTCCTGTGGGGCTATGTGTAAGCTTGATAGAGCTTAGGGAGAACTCCCCCCATCCTTGGATGGAGGTCTGAGAAGATACCCTCTTGTTAGTCTCTCTCAACCGAGGTGAGCAAAGGGGAGAAACTGTCTCTCAGACTAAGTTCTTTCCTTCTTGACTCTCAAGCCCACTGAAACCTCAATACCTCTCTCCATTAACTGCAGGCCACATGGCTACCTGCCTTAAGATTCATTTACTCAAAGTTCACCTCACCTTCTGATCACAGAAGAGAACACACCTTATCACACATTCCATCATACACCTCAGACCCCAGACAAGAGTAATTCCAAACTATATGGCCTTTTGATAGCCATCTCTCTGTCTCACCTTACTGGTTTAACCCCTATGATTCTCTCAAATACCTTTGGATAATTAAGTTGCTTGCGTCATGGAGAATAACTGTCTTGTATCTATCAATTCATGTCATACCATAGGGGCAAGCTGACCTTTAAGAAACCTGTAATTTCTGACATATTTCAATAATACCCGTTATTTGGTTTTCTATTTAAATTCATGTCCACCTGCCAATAAAAGAGATTTGAGAACACATCAGTCTCCCTGGTGTTTTTGCTTCATTTTGTCCCTTGAGTGAACAAGAGAGAACCAGTCGGCTGCCTTCCTGCTAGAGAACACCCCATCAGAACGCCAACAGTGTCCCTGTCTGCTTTTGATATCAGAGTGATGTTGGTTTCATAGAAGCTGGAAGGGAATATTCCAGAGTCTTCAATCTTCTGGAAGACTTTTAAAAGTAGAGGCACTAGTTCTTATTTGAAGGTTTTGTAGAGTTCATTTGTAAAACCATCTGTTCCAGGACTTTTATTTAGGGGAGGGTTTTGATAACTGTTTCAATTTCTTTAGCAGTGATGGGCCTGCTCATGTTATCTACTTCCTCTTTACTTAGTTTTGGAAGTTCGTAGGTATCTAGGAAATCATCCATTTCTACCAGGTTCTCTAGCTTGGTGGCATATAGTTGTTCATAGAAGCCTCACATTATATGTTGAATTTCTGTGGTATCTGTTGTGATATTTCCTCTTTCATTTATGATCCAATTTATTTGGTTCTTCTCCTTTTTTTTTCTGACTCTGGCTAAAGTTTTGTCAACTTTGTTCACTCTTTTGAAGAACCAACATTAACTTTCAATGAACTTTTGTGTGTTTTTCTTATTTTCAATGTTATTTATTTCTGCCCTAACTTTAGTGATTTCTGTCCTTCTGGTTGCTTTAGGGTTCCTTTTTTTCTTCTTCTTCTTCTAGGTATTTAAGATGTGCAATCAGGTTGTTTATTTGTGCTTTTTCTTGTTTCCTAATGTGTGCTTGTATAGCTATGAACTTCCCACTCAGTACTGCCTTAGCAGTGTCCCAAATACTTTGATAGCATATGTCTTCATTTTCATTGAACTTTCAAAACATTTTTATTTCTTCCATTATTTCCTCTTTGACCCAGTAGTTGTTAAGTAGTGTACTGTTGAGCTTCCACATTGTGGGACTATTACTAATCTTTTGTTGATTGTTAAGTGTTAGTTTAATTCCACTGTGGTCTGAGAAGATGCTTGGGATGATTTCAATGCTCTTGAATTTGCTGATGCTGTCTCTGAAGCCTAACATATGGTCTATACTTGAGAATGACCCATGTGGACTTGAATAGAATGTGTATTCCAGTTTCTTGGGATGAATGACTGAAAATGTCCAATAGTTCTAGTTTATCCATCTCCTCTGTTAGCTCCCTCATGTCTTTATTGATTTTCTGCCTGGATGATCTATCAAGTTGAGAGAGTGGGGTGCTGAAGTCCCCTATTATGACTGTGTTACTTTTAATATATTGCTGTAGCTCTTCCAGTAGATGTTTGATGTATTTAGATGGCTTCTCATTGGGTGCATAGAAGTTCATAATTGTTAATTACTCTTGATTGACTGATCCTCTGAGCATTAAGTAGTGTCCATACTTATATGTTTAAATTTTATTTATTTTAAAGTCTATTGTGTCAGATATCAGAATAGCTGCTCCTGCCATTTTTTGTGGGCCATTGGCCTTATGATAGTTTTCCATCCTTTCAATTTGAGTCTGTGTTTGTCTTGTTGAGTTAGGTAGGTTTCCTGTAGACAGAATATTGTTGGGTCGTGTTTTCTGATCCATCTTCCTACTCTGTGCATTTTAATAGGTGAATTCAGGCCATTGGCATTTACTGATATCAAAGATTGAAGAAATTTTAATGCCATTATTGTAGATTTTTGGAGTGTTCTCATATAGGGAATATTTATGATGATCTAAATCTTTATAGGAGAACTTTTCAGAACATCTTTCAGGGCAGGCTTGGTGATTCTCAGTTGATTCTTTCAACTGTTGCTTATCTGAGAAGGTTTTTATGCCTCCATCAAATCTGAATGACAGTCTAGCAGGATACAGTAGTCTTGTTTGAAAGCCTTTCTCATTGAGCACTCGATAGATATCTTGCCATTCTCTTCTGGCCTGTAGTGTTTGTGTGGAGAAGTCTGCTGCTAATCTTATGGGTTTTCCTCTGTAGGTGACTCTCTGTTTTTCTCTTGCAGACTTCAGGATCCTTTCTTTATCCTTATTCCTTTCCATTCTAAATAGGATGTGTCTTGGTGTCTTTAAGTCTGGGTTAATTCTGTTTGGGACCCACTGGGTTTCTTGAACCTTTAAGTCTTTTATGTTGTCTAGACTAGAGAAGTTCTCAGCTATTATGTCCTGAAGAATGCTTTCTTCCTCTCCCTTTCTTCCTGCCTCTGGTAAGCCAATAATGCATATATTATTTCTTTTGAAGTCATCCCATAGGTCTCTGTTTTTGTTTTCAGTATCTCTTAATCACTTTTTGAGATCTCTTACTTTTTTTTGTTGTCTCTAATTCATCCTCGGTGTTGCTAATTCTGTCTCCAGCCTCATTAATCTATTCTCTCTCCCCTCTACTGTTTTCTGGACTTCATTTATTTTGTTACAAAATAAATATTCTGATACAATTTTAGCTTGCTCAGCTAGTTGTGTTTTTAACTCAGCTATTTCAACTTTTAGTTCTCTAATAATCTTGAGATAGTGTTTTTTTCCAGATTCTCATTTGTTGTTCCTGTATTTCTGATGACAATTCATTCAAACTCTTGACTCTCTCCTGTTATTATTTCCTTAACTAGTGTTTGGATGTTGACCTCATTATTTTATGCTTCAGCCTTTGGGGGGATTTTAGCTGGACTCTTGTCCTGGCTCACTTCTCCAATATTTCTTCTTGTTGGTTTAACCATTTTATATAGTATATTATGAGGTTTCTCTCTCAGTACTTTTCAAATTACTGATCACTCTTGCTTGGATTGAGTTGTGTCTAAGTAATGTAACTAAAGAGTTCACAGTTGTGGAAATTGACAGTGGTTTCAATATTATTTTAATCCCTGAGTGGGAACTCAGTGGCTTAAAAGCCTCTTTTGTCTTTTTCTTCCCTGTAGTCTATGGGACCATAGAGCTTTTAAGCTATAAGTAGGTTTCTTAGATACCAAGAAATAAAGCAGGATGGGGCAGAGATAATCCAATGGTTTTGCAAAGAGATGGTCACAGCCCCATGCTAGGCCACTGTGGTCATCTCCTGAGTTTTCTTGTTAGTTCTCTGTCCCCTGGTGTCAGCACAGGACCTCCCTGCTGCTGCTCCAGATTCTGAGGGCAGTAGCAATGGAGACTCACAGTTGCATTTGGTGAATCTCAGGTGAGTCCTTTCCTCCCTTCAGGTGTCCCCTTGTTGGTCAAAGAGACTGGAGGTGGTGTCTCAACTGGTAAACTGCCAGACTGTTACCAGCCACTTAATCTCTCCCTGGGATCCTCTCTGTCCATGAGCCACAAGTGTTTGCACTCATTGGTGATTTGGTGGGTTCCTGAAGTCGTTCTAGTCCTGTCTTATTGTGGTTCCAGGTGGTCTCCTTTGGTATTCCTAGTTGACCCTGGAGAGGAGACTGTTTCTGTATTTCTGATGACAATTCTTTCAAACTCTTGACTCACTCCTGTGATTATTTCCTTAACTAGTGTTTGGATGTTGACCTCATTATTTTGTGCTTCAATCTTTGGGCAGCTTTTAGCTGGACTCTTGTCCTGGCTCATTTCTCCAATATTTCTTCTTGTTGGTTTAGCCATTTTATATAGTATATTATGAGGTTCCTCTCTCAGTACTTTTCAAATTACTGATCACTCTTGCCTGGATTGATTTGTATCTAAGTAAGGTAATTTAAGAGTCCACAGTTGTTTCAATATTATTTTAATCCCTGAGTTGGAGCACAATGGTTTAAAAGCCTTTTTTGTGCTTTTTCTTCCCTGTAGGCTATGGGAGCCTGAGGGCTTTTAAACTATAAGTAGGCTTCTTACCTTAATCCCTCACTCCTGACCAAGAGATAAAGCAGGGTGGGGCAGAGATAATCAAGTGGTTATGCAAAGAGACTTTCACAGCCCCACTGCTAGCCCTCCAAGGTATAGATCTTCTCCTGAGTTTCCTGGTTAGTTCTCTGTCCCCTAGTATCTGCACAAGTCCTCTCTACTGCTGCTCCAGATTCTGAGGGCAGTAGCAATGGAGACTCACAGTTTCATTTAGTGAGTCTTAGTGGAGTCCTCTCCTTCCTTGAGCAGTCTTTTTGTTGGTGAAACAGATTGGAGGTGATGTCTCAACTGGTAAACTGCCAGACTGTTACCAACCACTTAATCTCTCCCTAGGCTACTCTCTTTCCATGAGCCACAGGTGTTTGCTCTCAACAGTGATTTGGTGGGTTCCTTACATTGTTCTAGTCTTTCTTGTTGCAGTCTCAGATATTCTCCTTTGGTATTCCTAGCTGACCTAGGAGAGGAGAGAAACATATCCACTGTGACTCCATAGCCCCTCCTCTGGAAGTCATCTTTCTCTCTGTATTCTTCTCATTAAAGTTATGAAATGTATGCCATAGTAGTAAAAAATATACATCATATGAGTGAGATCCTGAATTCAACCCCTGCCAACACATACGCACACAGACACACACACACACACACACACAACACAAAAGTCTTGCTCTTATAAACATAAATAGAATGGTATTTTTTTACTATGTTTTTTTTCTCCTGTTTTGATAGAGATAGAGAGACAGGGAGAGGGGTCAGGTGGTAGCACATCTGGTTGAGTTCACATGTTAAAATGCTCAATGATATAGATTCCAACCCCAGGTCCCCACCTGTAGGGATAAAGCTTCACAAGTGGTGAAGCAGTATTACATGTGTCTCTCCCTCTCCCCCTTCAATTTTGGAAATATCTATTCAATAAATAAATAAATAAAGATAACTTTGTAAAAAGACTTAAAGAGAGGGAAAGATAGAGAGAGAGAGAGATGACAGCATTGAAGATTTCTTCAAAGTGTAGGGCCAGCTCAAACCTAGTTTATGCACTAGGTCACGCACTATTACCTAAGTGAGCTATTTCGCAATCCCCCATAGAATGGTAATAAGCAAATAATGTTTCTAGGTGTTTTATAACTTGTCACCCACATTTGGGTCAAAGAAGAAGGAATTGAGCAAGAGATTAGCCAGAAAAAAATAGAGAAATCATCTTTGATTTTTTTTTATTTTTAAATTGTAGTTATTTATTATGCAAGAGCGATAATAGAACTGAATTTTGGTTTTGCCTCAAGCATACAAGCATCATGTCAATTACAATAATCACAGGCTAGCACTAGACCAGCCTTCTTCCAAGTTTCCATCTATGTAAGTTTGCTTCTATCTCACTGACATTTTCTGTTGTCCAAGGTTGGCAAAGTCTAAATGGATTTTCTTCTCCAGGGACTTATGAAAAAAAGAAAGAAAAAAGAATTACATGAGAAATATTAACACATCAACAGAATTTGTCTTTGTTGTCACAAAGTTAAAGATCCAAAAAGAACTTTAGCAAGAATTCTATACACTGTTCATTTACAAATTAACTTTTACTGATTTGTATTGACAGTATGCACCATCAGAGTTCAGAATAAAATAGCAAAATACTAAGAGCTAAAATTGTGATAAAGAAGACACATGTGTTGATTTTCAATGATGCTTGCCTGAAAAATATTTAAAGGTATAATGCAATGGTACTTCAATCAAAAAATGAAATAAATGATAAAGATATAGTTTCAATTGTTATGGAGATTGCAAACGTAAAATTATAATAGATTTGTTACCTGAAAGTATTTTCACTTGGCTAAATGTATTCTTGCTCACCAGGTAAGGAGACTTTATATATATGTTTACTAACTCTATCCTGTGACTCTACTCTCTTGAATTCATTTAAATTTTGTTGCATCCCAGAGATCATAATTTCAAATATAATCATCCTGAGGACTGGCTCTTCAACATATGAATTTACAAAGGAAGCATTTAGTCCATACAAATATTTTATAATAATATATTTGGAGATAAGGATCCAATCATTGCTTTTTCCTTTCTTCTGATTTCCCTTCATCAACATCTTCTTACCTCAACCATTTCCCTCACCATCAAGCTAACTATATCACTCTATTTTTCTTTAATCTAGCTAACAATGACTAAGGCCTTATTGTATTTCTGGAATTGTTCAAAGCTCTGGAAACATAGAGATGAATAATATTATATGTTACTTATGAATGTTCTTATTTTCCAGAGAGGAACACAGAAGTGTTTATGAATGCTTACAATTAGTATGGGAATAGTTAGCAAAAAATCATTCTTTTTAAAAAATCTTTATTTATTGGATAAAGTCAGCCAGAAATTGAGAGGGAGGAGATGGAAAGGAATAGAGAAAGAGAGACATCTGCAGCACTGCTTCACCACTCATGAAGCATTCCTTATGCAGATGGGGACTGGAGACTTAAACCCTGCTCCTTGTGCATTGTGACATGTGCGCTCAACCAAGTTCACCACCATCCAGCACAGCAAAAAAGTATTCTTTAAGTTTATTCAGTAGTTAGAAAGTCGGAGATAATATTCCTACTTAAAAGGAGATGAATAGGGAGTCAGGCAGTAGCGCAGCGGGTTAAGCACACTTGGCATGAAGCACAAGGACCAGAGTAAGGTTCAAGCCCCTGGCTCCCCACCTGCAGGGGAGTTACTTCACAAGAGGTGAAGCAGGTCTGCAGCTGTCTGTCTTTCTCTCCCTCTCTCTGTTTTCCCCTCCTCTCTGTCCTGTTCAACAACAACGACATCAACAACAATGACATCAATGAATAATACATCTCGTATTAGTGATGGGAAGCTTAGGTGAAATTCTATAATAATATTAAGAAATGAAAAAGTGAATCCAACTGGTCACTGAGTGAATATTTTCTGATAACTGGTATGATTGGATTAAATTTAATCACTATAGCAGACACACAGAGGAAGACTTCTAGAATGAAGTAACAGTTCTTACTGGTACTACAATCAGTAGCTAATTTTTTTTTTCTTCAAGGGTTATTGCTGGGCTCCATGCCTGCACCAGGAATTCACCGCTCCTGGAGGGCATTTTTCCCCCTTTTGTTGCCCTTGTTGTTGTAGCCTCATTCTGGTCATTATTATTGCCATTGTTGATGTTGTTCGTTGTTGGATAGGACAGAGAGAAATGGAGAGAGGAGGGGAAGACAGAGAGGGGGAAAGAAAGACAAACATCTGCAGACCTGCTTCACAGCTTGTGAAGCGACTCCCCTGCAGGTAGGAAGACGGGGTTAGAACCAGGATCCTTACTCTGGTCCTTGTACTTTGTGCCACATGTGCTTAACTTGCTGCACCACCACCTGACCCCCTAGTAGCTAATTTTTACCTATATAATCAAAGTTTGAAATGTATTCTAAATAATAAAAACAAAGAGGTGTGGAGAAAAATAACTTTGGGAACAGATATTTGATTGAAAGCATCAAAAGAAGAAATATAAGCAAAAATAATTATACATATGTGTGTTTTCCCTTGTGATTCTCTGAGGCTTTAACATCCATGCAGAGTGTCTTATTCAAATAAATAACTTCTCAAAGACTCATGTATGGAACTGAAAGGCCTAATGTATCACACAAACTTTTTATTTTATTTATTTATTGATTTATTTTAGGAAGACAGCAAATTGTATAGCAGTCACTGCCCAGTTCCTTGTATTTTATTGGTTAAGTTACAAAATACATCAAAGGAATTCTAAAACAGCTTATATCAGCAAAAAGCATAATGGGTTCATTGACAAATAGAATAAAAAGGGGAAGGAACATTTGCAGAAGGGCTGTGGCAGAAATAACAAGTAGCAATGCCATCAATTTCTAACAGGCATACAATATTTCAAGGTTTCTTCTAACTAGTCCCCTAATGGTATCTTACTGCTCATTCACCTTTGGTGCTTATCACTGTTGCAAAGCACTCTGGTTTAAGGTCTGGCCTCATAAGCACCTGTCAGTGTTTGGGAAGTCACAGTCATTGACTCTAAAGTATAATTAATTAGGTAATGGATTGTGTGGTCTGAGGCAGCCACAAAACCTGGCTTACATAGATGTATATTCTCCAACATACATAAACATTATGTTCTAGTTAGCAAAGTTGTTTCTTACAATGTAAGTGAACTATTCTGAAATTGGCATGTGTAAACCAAGGACAGATAAGTAAGTAAATAGAGGCAGATGGAAGGAGACAGGTTTCTCATTGTTGGAAAGTAAAAGAAAAACAATAAATTTAGACTACAATAAACCTCATGATGAATTAGTCAGAGACATGAGTATTGTCTTAAGGTTTGCTTACTATGTATATAGACAGATACAAAACCATGTATGGGTTTATATCAATACATGAGTTACTATAAGTAAATAGTCTGCTGAAAGTGGATGGAAGTGATAAAACAAGTGACTCATGAGCAGTTTTTTTTTAATCTCTCTTTTGTTCTTTCTTTTTTTAATTTTTAATAACTGAAACAAAGTACCTAACATCTTATGGAAAAACCATTTGTTCTTTCTGGCCTTTGTATGTCTCTTCAAACTTAATTTAAGCATTTCCCCAGGACTAGCATTTAAGAACAGTGTCTCAGAAGACACCCCTAATGACAACAGTTTTGTACAAGGGTGTGCATAATCATAGAGCAACTTTTAAGCATAAGGTGACAGCAATTACAAACTCTGACAAAAGACTATATCTTCAGTTGTTTGCTGATTTTCTTCTTTCCTGCAGCATCTGTTATCTTGCAGAGACAGAAGTCAATTTCAGTCACCAGACCATGTCTAAGGGGTGGTCTGAGGTGATATAATCAGTGTTCTTAAGAAACCCTTGATGTAAAGTGACATATTTTGTATTTGCCTTTTCTATATGCCAACAATTCTTCCAATACACTTAAGACAATAAAATAAAATAAAATATAAATTAAAGAAAATTAAATTTAAAACTTTGTAGGGTAACTCTAAAATATTTCAGTATTCAATAATGCTTTCAAGCAGTATATAACATAAAATAATGAGAAAGAGAGAGAGACAGAGAGAGAACATAGCATATCTTCCTGAACTGAAGTTCTTTACACAGCAATTTCATATCTCCCAGTTTTGAAAACCTCATTAATTGGGGCCAGGCCAAATGAATAGAGAGGACCTGGAATTTCTCACCATTAACAATAGTCAAGTCACACAATAACAGAAGGAACATGCATAGAAATGGATTTGCATTTCAAACAAGCTTCCCTTCTTCCAGCAAGAGACAGATGATCAGAATCAGGTACAGGGAATGCTTTATTGGGTAGAGTATACACATTACTTGAATGAGGGTGTGTGGTCTAGCACTGTTCTCCATCTGCAGAGAATAAGCTCCATGAGTGGTGGAGTAGTGCTGCAGGTAGATGTCTCTCAGTTTCTATCCCTCACTCTCTGCTTCTCTATATCCCTCTGTCCCTCACCCTTAGTTAAAAAAAAAAAAAAAGGCTACCGGGAATGGTGGAGTAGTGGAGGTACCAAATCTCAGTGATAAACCTGGTGGCAAAAAAAGTAAAATTTTTAAAGAAAAGGTTATCATCCAGGTGATAGATAAACAGACAAACACCATCCCCAAAAGAAAAGGATCTTTAATGTGAAGTCACAATTAGGAAGATATCTCCAAGATATGGAACTTTGATTTGGCAAACAGAGGCAGATGGTGCCAAAAATCATACATTCTAATGATGTTAAAGTCTTATGCATTCAACTTTACAATAGCATGAAACACAAAATTAAAATCTATAAACTAGGTGGAAGTTCAAGCAACAGACTTTATGATGATTGTGGTAGCTTAATAAGCATAGCAATGGACTCCATATTGGAATTCAGTTGACATGGTAGCAAACTCTGGTGGCAAATTCTTGAAGGAGTTCTTCCTTGCCTGCCGGACTAGCGTGGGGGTGCCTTTTCCCCGGGCGCGTGCTCTCTGGGTTGGAGAGAACTCGACCGGACTCAGCCTGGGCTGCTACTCACTCAGCAATGCAGGAGATAAATGACTCAGGAACTCATGTCAGTGTGGTAATGCAAAAGGATCTATTGATCAGAGAGCCAATGCTTTTGTAGGATAAAACTGGAAGTGGCAAATCAGAAACAGAAATGGCTAGGAAAGGGGGTGGAGAAAGGCAAAAGCACGCTGGGAAGGTAGAAGCTTCCTTAGCAACTGTTGCTATGGTTTTAACTGGTTGGATTAATGTTACCCTGCAGGCAGGGTGGATCTTGAGGTAGAAAGAAGATAGATCAATGGGATGGGTGAGAATCTTTCAGGCAAAACAATGATTATGTAAATAGGCCATAGTGTCAGCAATGCAGGATGGAGCAGGGGGGCTGGCTTAATGACCCACACTTGCCAGCCCACAATCTATCTGATTTTGTTCCTCTGCTGAGCACTTGCAACCTCAAACTTCTGGTCACTATCCTGTTAGCTTGATCTTGGTGCTATACTCTCAGCCTGGCACCTATCTAAAAGAATGGGCATGAAAGCAAATTATTTATACATACAAAGTGTATATATCAGCTTCTGATAACAACTAAGGGTTCCACAAGATTAAAGTTTATTTCTCATGGGTTACTGGTATTATTTCAGAGCAGACACAATAGTATTTTTGTCTTAGGGAGGTTTTACTTTCTTTCTCCATCTTGTTGAATTTTATTTTAATTTGTCTCAGTTTTCAGTGTAGGCACATGAATGTGTTTATGTATATACATACAGAATAGCACATAGATGCATGACCACACATACTGCAATACAAACTTGAACTCAAATATGCAATTTCTGAGCCTATAGACAAACAAAAATATTCCATAACTGTCTATTAATACTGTTATCTAGATTCCTTACTATTCTTGATACCTTTATTCTCTTATCAAAAGGAAGGGGAAGAAGTCAGCAAATTATTCATTATAGCAATTTGATGATGGCTCAGCAAATAATGGTAATGAGACACTGCATAAGAAAAATTATTTTTTAAATTTTTTATTTATAAAAAAGGAAACATTGACTAAACCATAGTATAAGAGGAGTACAACTCCACACAATTCCCACTATCAGAACTCTGTATCTCATTCCCTTCCCCTGATAGCTTTCCTATTCTTTAACCCTCTGGGAGTATGGACCCAAGGTCATTGTGGGATACAGAAGATGGAAGGTCTGGCTTCTGTAATTGTTTGCCCACTGAACATGGGTGTTGGCAGGTCTATCCATGCTCCCAACCTGTCTCTCTCTCCCTAGTGGGGAAGGGCTCTGGGGAAGCAGAGCTCCAGGACACATTGGTGGGGTTGTCTGTCCAGGGAAGTCTGGTCAGCATCATGCTAGCATCTGGAAGCTGGTGGTTGAAAATAGAGTTAACATACAAAGCCAAACAAATTGTTGACCAATCATGGACCTAGAGGTTGGTATAGTGTGGATGAAGACTTGGGGGGGTCCTCCATTTTGTAGATAGCTAGTAGGCATATTATAGTTATATTACAAAGGACCTGTGGCTATACTAGTTTTTTTGTTTGTTTGTTTGGTTTTTCTTTTTCTTTTTCTTTTTTCCCCTGAACCTGAAATCTTATATGCAGGTAAATCCAAGTGATTGTCTGGGGAGATGATGTCATGGCTGGAAAAAGGAAAAGAAAGCTGGATTAGGGAAGAGAGAAGCTCCCAAATATGGGAAAGGTGTATAAATATTGTTGACTGTAAACTTCATTGATTTGATGTGATCTGGGGCCCATATTCAGCTTAGGAGCCTATGTGACCTCTGCATCCCTGTAAATTTGAGCTCACATTCTGTGGTCATGAGTAGGAATATTCCAAGCTGCCCCAATATCAACCCTTCTTCCTCAGGTGTAGCATACAGTATGTTGTCCATCCTCCCTTCAAAGGATGGAACATTCTCTACCACTGTTGATCTAAGTTGAGGGCAAGGTCCCTTGGGGGCCCACAAAGGGGTCTCTGGACACAGTCTGAAATGAAGCATGCTGAGGTGGTACTCCTTGCATTGATTAGGTTGGGATCAGCTGATGCAATATCATTTGGTATGAACTGAGAGAAGCATGCAGGAAAGTGAGCTCCATCCGAGAGGTTCCAGGACTGGAAGAAATATAGGCTCTATAGAGGAAGTGAGAGGTTCCTGCTATCTTAGAGTTTAAGAAGACAATAGATAGTTATTGCTATAATAATATTATTTAGCAATTGGGTTAACTTTGAAATATCCCTTTGTTAGGATTTGCTGTATCATACACAACATCACCATAATTTATGTCCTCTCACATTATTTGTATATAGCTGTGAAGAAAAATTAAGATAATAAAGTTTTTCACACATGACCTACTTCCAATTTTATTTTCCTATGTGAATTTATTCTTTAAGAATTGCCTGATTTAGTATTTATAATTATAATCTATAGTAAAGGTATATCTTGTGTACAATTGTTTTTACCTAGGATTACACTGATTTTTTTGTGGTGGGAATGAAATGTTTCTCAATATTAGCTGCTCCAATTCTTTTTTTTTTTAATGCCTCCAGGGTGATGGCTGGGGTTTGGTGCAGGCACTACAAACCCATTGCTCCTGGAAGCCATCTCCCCCACCCCCATTTTATTGGATAGGACAGAGAGAAACTAAGAGGAGGGGAAGGTAAAAAGGGAGTGAGAGAGAGAGATAGAGAGACCTGAAGACATGCTTCACCACTTGCAGAGCGACCCTCCTTGCACAGATCCTTGTGCTTCATACTTTGTGCACTTAACTGAGGGTTTTACCACTCAGCTCCCGCTGTTCCAATTATTGATACTTCAGACATTTTAGTGCATCGACCCAAAAATGTTTGAATCTATATGAACAGAATATCAAATATCATGCCAGCCTTGAGGGGATGACTAGGGGTACTGGTTAAAGTTTATTTAAACCTTTTTCTCTAAGAAAGGTATTTAAAAATACTTTGAATATTTCAAGTTAGATTTTTTTCCCCAATTAATCAAACTATTAATCATTTTTCTATGATGTGGATTTCAAGACAGGCAGACAAAGATGACACAAATTATTGACCTAGAGTGCCCTAAGCACCATTTTCATGCATGACTATGTGATTATAGCATTTTGTGGTCATTATAAAGAAATGAGACCACTGGGGCAGGGCAGTAGTGCAGGGGGTTAAGCACACATGGCACAAAGCGCAAGAACCAGTATAAGGACTCCACTTCCGAGCTCCTGGCTCCCCACTTGCATCTGCGTTACTTCATAAACAGTGAAGCAGGCCTTCAGGTGTTTGTCTTCCCTTCCTCTTTAAATTTCTCTCTGTCCTGTCCAACAACAATAGCAATAACAACAAAGGCAACAAAAATGGAAAAAAATAGCCTCCAGGAGCAAAAAAAAAAAAAAAAAAAGAATATTAAAAAAGAAAAAGAAAAAGAAATGAGACCACAACCTTAGTCTTAAGCATTCTTTTTTTTTTTTTTAAGATTTTATTTAGTTGTTCATGAGAAAGATGGGAGGAGAGAGAGAGAGAATCAGACATAATTCTGGTACATGTGCTGCTAGGGATTGAATTTGGGACCTCATGCTTGAGACTCCAAGCACTGTGCCACCTCCCAGACCACACTATCTTAAGCATTCTTAAGTCAAGGTGAAAAACAATTGTTAATGCATACCATGTGCCCCAGAATTACAAAGTGAGACTGCCTTCTAAAAATAATCCGATTAAAGAAAGAGTTCTGAAATACTCAATGAGAATCACTTGCTACATGCCTTAAATGGCATCTCTTGACTACTTGTCTTCTGAGAAACTTCACTAATATCCTACTGTTTTTCAAGCAATTTAAATGCAAATAAACATTTAAGGGTACTACATTGTAAGGCCGATTTGAAAAGGATATTACTCTATATTCACTGAAGCTGCTTGGCTTCTTTTAATTGAATGCTTCTTTGTAGTTGTGCCTTCTGATTAATACTATTCACTTCAGACAGTCTTTTATTGACATGTAGAAATTTCCTTCTTGTGCTTTTCAATGCTAATAGCTAATTCTCCCTTTCATAGTTACCAAGAAATATTAATTTAAAATAGTGAAATTGTGTTATGCATAAACATGTTAAGAGTTGGAAAATTAAAATCCTGAGATTAGGCTTATGAATCTCTCCAGGACAGATTGAAGAGAGAGGCATTTACATTTGCTTGCTGATAAAGGAATAGCAGCAAGTTACTGCTGAAGTTGTTTTCATCAACTAACTCTTCACTATGAATAAATTTATGATGTACATTAATCTGTGAAAAGGACTCTTTAACAAAGAGATATCCAGATGGTGCTATGGCAATATAAATGCTCCTAATGGAATTATGTGATGCTTCTGCAACTGATGTCAAGGTATTTCATCTCATCTTGTCAGCAAATAGGCTAGTATTATTTCAGACTATAATTATAAAAATGACCATAATTGTTGAAGGAATTGGTAAAGATAAAATTCCTTTCATAACTCACAAGTTTCATAAAGAAGAATATGGATTTTATATTTGTTATGATATGTCAAGTGCAATTTTCAAATGTAGTTTCATTTATTATTTATTTCTCCATACAATGATACAGGAGACACAGAAATACATAGTATCATACAGGATATTTGAAACTGAAATGCCTTACCATTTTCATTATCTTCTTTTTTTAAAAAAGATTTTATTTATTTATTAATGAGAAAGATAGGAGAGAGAGAAAGAACCAGACATACTCTGATACATGTGCTGCTGGGGATTGAACTCGGGACATCATGCTTGAGAGTCTAATTCCTTAGCCACTGCACTACCTCCATGACCACCATTATCTTCTCATTACAGTTCTACCCTTATCATCTTTAATACTTACCAGTTGGAAGTGGGTAAGAAATTACAGAAGCCAGATCTCTCACCTTCTGCCCCATAATGAACCTGGGTCTATACTCCCAGAGGGACAAAGAATAGGAAAGCTTTTTTTTTTTTAAATTTATTTTTTATTTAAGAAAGGATAAATTAACAAAACCATACGGTAGGAGGGGTACAACTCCACACAATTCCCACCACCCAATCTCCATATCCCATCCCCTCCCCTGATAGCTTTCCCATTCTCTATCCCTATGGGAGCATGGACCCAGAGTCATTGTGGGTTGCAGAAGGTGGAAGGTCTGCCTGGCTTCCATAATTGCTTCCCCGCTGAACATGGACGTTAACTGGTTGGTCCATACTCCCAGTCTGTCTCTCTTTCCCTAATAGGGTGGGTCTCTGGGGAAGCAGAGCTCCAGGACACATTGGTGGGGTCTTCAGTCCAGGGAAACCTGGCCAGCATCCTGATGGCATCTTGAACCTGGTGACTGAAAAGAGAGTTAACATACAAAGCCAAACAAATTGTTGAGCAATCATGGACCCAAAGCTTGGAATAGTGGAGAGGAAGTGTTGGGGGGATACTCACTGCAAACTCTAGTGTACTTCTGCTTTCAGGTATATATTTTGCATATTATGGATACGTGTGAACATATGCTCTCTCTCACAGAACCTGGTGTATATCTAGGTTTTGGGACTTTGTTAGAAAGTGATCCACCTGGGATGGAATCAGAGAATGCTATGAAAGGAACGGTTTTACCCAAGGAAAGCTTTTAAGGGAAGGGATTGGATACAGAGTTCTGGTGGTGGGAATTATATGGAACTGTACCCTTCTTATGCTATGGTCTTGTCAATATTTCCATTTAATTAATTAATTAACTAGTTAATTAATTAGTAGACACTTCCCTTTGACTATCTAAACATAAAAATAAACTTCCCCCACATGAAGTTACCCCCTCATGAGTTGCCTGGAAGAGCAGAGAGAACACTCTTCTCACCAGAGTTAGTGGGCTGTCACTAAGATGAGCTTCCATAAACAGATAGCAATAAAAGTCCTATTTTCTGTTACCTCCCCATATATTTCTCAATTGCTTCCTCAGGATTAGCATCCCTTGATATTCCAACTTCTGCTCTTTGTTAAAATGGTATATTATCAGCCTAAAAGTATAAATTGAATTTCATTTTTATTTTCACTTTTCTATAAACTCCCACTCCCATAAGATATCCATACAAATTGTACTCCTTTTCATTTGTTATATTTCTTGTTCATTGAATTCACAGCATAATAATCTATGAGGACAGTAGAAGTTTTTCCTTCCTGTCATCCATTTACTATTTAATTGTATGTAATGTCTTCAAATTCATTATTCATAATTCACCCAGTCTAATTCTCTTTTCCAACCTATAGAATCATTGTTATCTTACCATTTTGTTGGCTGATGCCTAAATAGTATATACATTCTAAAGCCTATAGCATTTTTTCAATATTCTTTCTTTGTCATGCAGTCTGAATCTTTTAATCTTTTCAATTTTAACTTAAAGTAAACTCCTTTATTAGATAATTCCTGAGCCCTTCATACAGAATGACTTGATTCTCTGAATACAAAAAGTTTTGGTCAGCTTCTTTCATTTATACATAGTATTTGTTGCCTTGTAATGTTGTTATTTTGAAATTGTGCTTCCTCAAAAGAGATTAAAAATAATAATTTTTAGGTTTTTCTTTGTTCTAATGATTCTTTTCTTTTTTTTTCATAAAAAGGAAATATTGACTAAACCATAAGATAAGAGGGGTACAACTCCACACAATTCCTACCATCAAAAATCTGTATCCCCTCCCCTCCCCTGATATCTTTCCTATTCTTTATCCCTCTGGAAGTACAGACCCAAGGTCATTGTGAGGTGCAGACGGTGGAAGGTCTGGCTTCTGTAATTGCTTTCCCACTGAACATGGGCGTTGGCAGGTCGATCCATATTCCCAGCTCATCTCTCCCTCTCCCTGGGGCAGGGCTCTGGGTAAGAGAGACTCCAGGACATATTGGTGGGGTTGTCTGCCCAGGGATGTCCGGTTGGCATCATGGTAGCATCTGGAATGTGGTGGCTGAAAAGAGTTAACATATAAAGCCAAACAAGTTGTTGACTAATCATGAACCTAAAGGCTGGAATAGTGCAGATAAAGAGGTGGTGGGTGGGGTCGTCTGCATTTTGTAGATAGCTAGTAGGCCTATTTTAGTTATATTCCAAAGGGCCCATGACTATACTAGTTTTTTATTTGTTTGTTTGCTTGCTTGCTTGCTTGTTTATATGCTTTTCCCTGAGCCTGAAATCTGATATTCAAGTGGATCTAAGTTATTGCCTGAGGAGATGACGGTGGGGTTGTCTGTCCAAGGAAGTCATGTCAGCATCATGCTAGTATATGGAACCTGGTGGCTAAAAAGAGAGTTAACCTATAAAGCCCAACAAGCTGTTGACTAATCATGAACCTAAAGTCTGGAATAGTGCAGATGAAGAGTTGGAGGGGGGTCTCCATTTTGTAGACAGCTATTAGGCATAGTTTAGTTATATTCCAAAGGGCCCGTGGCTATACTAGTTTCTCCCCCCCCCAACCCCACCCCAACCCCCAGCGTGAAATTTGATATGCAGGTATATTCAAGTTATTGTCTGGGGAGATGATGTCATGGCTGGAAAAAGGAACAGAAAGCTGGGTCAGGGAAGAGGGTAGCTCCCAAATATGGGAAAGGTGTATAAATATTATTAACTGTAAACCCCATTGATTTGATCTGATCTGGAGCCATATTCAGTTTAGGAGCCTAGGTGACCTCTGCATCCCTATAGATCTGAGCTCACATTCTGTGGTCATGAGTAGGAACATTCCAAGCTGCCCCAATATCAACCCATCTTCCTCAAGTGGAACACAGAGTATGTTGTCCAGCTTCCCTTTGGAGGATGAACATTTTCTACCATTGTTGATTTAAGTAAGGTCTTACAGGGGCCCATAGAGGGATCTATTGCATTGTTCCTGATAGAGATGACCGGTTACAATGGAGAGAGGAATTTATTCGAGGTCTAGGCCCATCATGTCTGTTTGGGAATCTCAGGACTCCCCAAATAGGGCCCCAGCTCATGGGTGGCCTGATAGTGACTAAAGAGGCATCATTAAAGTATGCCAGTCTCTTGCCCTTATTCAGCTTTTGCAGTCCTTGCTTTGATAAAGTTAGCTTTGGAGTGAGTGAGGGAAGTGTAATAGGAAGTAGGTGAGGAGGGTATCTAAGTCTAAGTAGACACTATTTCATTAGGAACTTTATACTGACTCACTGCAGACTATTATGTGCTTTTTCTTTCAGGTATATATTTTGCCCTAATTTGTAGATACATGTGAACATATGCTCTATCTCATGGAATCTGGTCTATATCTAGATATTGGGACTTTGTTAGGAAGTGAACCTCCTGGAATGAAATTAGAGAATACTATGAAAGGAAAGGTCTCACCCAAGTAATGAGGCTGAAGGGTTGACATTCCATGCCTGACATCTCTGGGCACAGTCTGAAGTGAAGCATGATGAGGTGGTACTCGTTGCATTGATTATGTTGGGATCAGCAGATGCAATATTATTTGGTATGAATTGAAAGAATCATGCAGGAAAGTGTACCCCACCCTAGAGGTTCCAGGACTTGGGGGAAATATAGACTCTATAGAGGAAGCAGGAGTTCCTGCTGTCTTAGCATTTAAGAAGGCAATAGATAGTTATTACTATAATCATATTATTTGGTAATTGGGTTAATTTTGAAAAATACCTTTGTTAGGGTTTGCTATATCATATACAGCATCACTATAATTTATGTCCTTTGACATTATTTGTATATAGCTGTGCCACAGGTTGCTTCTGTTCTCCCTGGTCTAAGCTTTTAAGAGAGTCAACATTTCAAAGACTCAGTCTATGGTCTGTGCATTAAAACGTTTGAGACAATCAATTTTCCCCGCTCATATTTATTAAATAGTGATTTATATGACTAAAAATTAATAGAAGTGTACATAAACACCATTCCCTTCACCAAAAGACTGTGTCCCATCATCCCCCCCCCCCCCCCCAGTGAAGCCAAATTTCCACCCTTGCCCTCAACCCAGATATTTTTACTTTGGTGCCATACTCCAATTTGTAGTTTTTGTATATCCAGTATTTTAACACAGGGTTCAAAATTCACATAGTATTCAATATACATCCAGTAAGAGAGATTACCTGTTGATTTACTACACTAACCCCATTAGGTTAAAGTTTGATACTCCTAATTTTTTTTTTTCACCAGAGCACTGATTAGTTCTGCCTTATGGTGATAAGGGGAATTGAACCAGGGACTTTGGAGCCTTAGGCATGTGAGTTTCTTTACATAATCACTATGCTATCTATCCCTGCCCTCCCCTTTTTCTTATTACTAAAAACAATGTTCCTCAGGAAACGAAGAAGCAGAGATTTCAGCATCATTGGAATTTTAAAATGTAATAGTTGTAGTGCAGAATATGTCATCCGTAAACCGACAGATTTAGTTGAATCTATAGGATGACATGTGTAACTGGTTCCTCTAGTCATCAATTAGTAAGATTAAAATGTATATATAAAATGTATATAATGTATATACATATATATACATGTATAATGTATATAAATGTATATATAAAATGCTTATAATGCAAACATCAGCACCTGAGAGTGCACTGACATGTTTTATTTCAGTTATCCACTTACTTAATCATCATTTAGCTAATACTTATTCAAGGACTATAAGTATATAGTGGCCTCTCTCTCTAAAAAGTTTAGGGTGAGAGCCCCTCTGTCTATGCTAAACTTATTGTAAGTGAACCAGTGCAAATACACTTAGAAATGATGTGATATGTCCAGTTAAATAGTTATGTGCTATGTGTTTGACCAAGGTCTGAGCCTGTCCAGCACTGTATTGAAAAAAGCTCTGGTGTTGTGATGTCTTAGCCTGTCTGCTTCTCTGTGCCTCTCTTTGCCTGTCTCTGCACACTAAACAAACAAACAAACAAAGTTAAGGTAGATCCTAGGAGAATGTGTCTTTAAACAAAAAGATAAAGAAAAACTCATTTGAGGAGCCAGGCAGTAGCACACCTGGTTAAGCACAACATCACTGCACAAGTACCTAGGTTCAAGACCCTGGTCCCCAGCTTCAGTGAGGAAGCTTCACAAGTAGTAAATAAGGGCTTCAGATGTTGGCCTCTCTATTTCTCTCTGTCTCTGTCCAATAATAAGTAAATACATTCTTTTAAAGTCACTTGATTGGCACAAGAAGATAATAAGTATGCTACTAACATATCCGGAGAAGATATTCTCCAAAACCAGTGAAACCATTAATTAATAATTATTGAATGCTTACATCAGTGGTAACTGGAAATGCAACAAGTTTCTGTTTTGGTGATATTAGCATCCTTGTGGGGAAAGCTTTTGTTTTTTCATTAAATTTATATTAATTTGTCAAAACATTATCATTATAATTATCAATGGTAACTTAATAGTAACTAGGCATAAAAATTGCTGATATTTATAGAATATATGATAATTAGAGAGTCCGCATATCAAATACACAGCCTATATATTAAAAAGATCCAGTCTGTGTTTTAAAAAACTTCGAGACATACAATTACTTTTCCCACTCTCATATTAATTAACTAGTGATTTATATGACCACATTTTACTAGGAGTGTACATAAACACCATTCCCACCACCAAAAGACTGTGACCCATCCCTCCCACCCACTCCTACCCCCCACTGGCCCAGGAAGCCGCATGTCTACCCCTCACCACAGGGTTTTTACTTTGGTGCCCTGCTTACAATTTGGTCAGGTTCTGCTTTTAGCTTCCCTTTCAGATCTTCTTACTCAACTTCTGTTGATGAGTGGGATCATCCCATACTCATCTTTATCTTTCTGACTTAGTTCACTTAACATAATTCCTTGTAGACCAAGTAGATCAGAAGCAACCAATAGCTCAGCTATATACAAGATACTGGGTACTGTACAACAAACCCTAACAAAAGGACTTTTCAAAATTAACCCAATTACCAAATAATGTGATGATAACATTAACTATCAATTGTCTTTTTGAACCCTAAGACAGCAGGAACCTCACATCTCCACTATAGAACCTCTACTTCCCCCAGTCCTGGAACCCTTGGATAGGGCCCACTTTCCCGTATGCCTCTCCCAATCCATATCAAATAATACTGCATCTGCCGATCACAACCTAATCAATGCAATGATTGCCACCTCAACATGCTTCACTTCAGACTATGTCCAGAGACTTCACGTGTGGAATGACAACCCTTCAGCTTCATTACTCGGGTAAGACCTTTCCTTTCATAGTATATCTAATTCCATCTCAGGTGGTTCACTTTCTAACAAAGTCCCAAAACCTAGATATACACCAGGTTCTGTGAGAGAGAGCATATGCTCACATGTATCCATAAACTACTGCAAAATGTATACCTGAAAGCAGAAGTACACTAGAGTTTGCAGTGAGTACCCCCCTAACACTTCCTCTCCAATATTCCAACCTTTGGGCCCATGATTGCTCAACAATTTGTTTGGCTTTGTATGTTAACTTTCTTTTCAGTCACCAGGTTCCAGATGCCTTCAGGATGCCGGCCAGGTTTCCCTGGACTGAAGACCCCACCAATGTGTCCTGGAGCTCTGCTTCCCCAGAGACCCACCCTACTAGGGAAAGAGAGAGGCAGACTGGGAGTATGGACTGACCAGTCAACGCCCATGTTCAGCAGGGAAGCAATTACAGAAGCCAGACCTTCCACCTTCTACAACCCACCATGCTCCCAGAGGGATAGAGAGTGGGAAAGCTATCAGGGGAAGGGGTGGGATATGGAGATTGGGTGGTGGGAATTGTGTGGAGTTGTACCCCTCCTATCCTATGGTTTTGTTAATGTATCCTTTCTTAAATAAAAAAAAGAATATATGATAATGTACCAGGAAGAATGTTCACAAAATCCAATTAGGTTGGAACTACCACCATCATTTTGTACCTAAACTATCTGATAGTGGAGGATAAGAAGTTTTTCCAAGGTCATATAGAGTAACATTAAGATTCAATCACAGCAGGTATAGTAAAAAATCTGAGTTCTTTGCTCAAATCCTTTCCATAAAAAGAAAGCTTTTACTAGGAACACTAAAAATATGGGGAAAAAAATTGAAAGGGAACAAATTGTTGCAACAGCACACAAACTTTGTGTTTAATCAGTCCTTGTATGCAGGACAGAACCTAGATGTAAACAAATCAAGACATCCTTATACAATAGATAAAGTCAAGCATTTGTTGGAGGGCTGGGCCTGTAAGAATGCAAAGAGTGAAGTCATAGCTACTTCTCTCTCCCATCTCCTCACTTTGAAGTTCAGAATATTGATTCCATTAAGCAGCAACATTCAACTGACCAAGATGAAATGTATATTTATGGAGTGTATTTCTTATGACCTTATTAAGAGAGTGAAAGGATTCATAGTTAATAGCTGAAGTCACTACAGATACAAAATTAAAACATTTTTCATCATTATATCTCTTAATTTAAACATAAATATGTACAATTCTGGGTAGCACTTGACTTACAATTTCTAGCTCCTTTATACTGAGAAACAGATTTATGCTCTTATATACAAATATACTATATATCTGAAATTTATGTTACGGTACAATGTTACCTCATTAAAAAAGTAAATGGAATACACCATTGGGAGAAGGAATGACAAAGATCACCAAAATTGCTTAAAAAACAAACCTAGTTCTTGTGTTGCTTATGAGTCACAGTTTTACTTCTACTCTATATGTCTAATATTCTTTAAGTGTTTTATTTTATTTTTGTTTTAGTGAAAGATGCAGAGAGAAAGACCAGAGCACTGCCAAACTCTTAATTTATTGTGGTACTAAGGATTGAACCCGAGACTTCAGAGCTTCTTGCATGAAAGTCTTTTTTGCATAACCAGAATGCTGTCTCTGCAAGCCTATCACTAATATTTTTAAGTGTTTAATTTTTCTTGTTTGTCTAAAATGGCCAAAAAAATTGGCTGATGTACATAAGTTGTTAGAAATTTTCTTTTTTTATGCCAAGGAATCGAACATACAATATCAATATTAAAAAGCCTCCCTGGGCCAGTTTTTTCACTCCTGATTTGAGTAGAAAGAGAAAAGAGAGATAGAGAGGATGGGGGGGTGCTGGTCAGCCCAGGCAGTGGTGCACTGGGTTAAGCCACATAAGACAATGTGCAAGGATCCTCACAATGATCCCAGTTTGAGCTGCCAGCCCCCACCTGCAAGGGGGGAGGGGGTCGCTTCACAAGCAGTGAAGGAGGTCTGCAGGTGTCTATCTCTATTCCTCTCTATCTTCCCCTGCCCCTTCAGTTTCTCTCTGTCCTATCCAATTAAAAAAAAATGAAATAAAAAAAAAAGGCCAATGGAGCAGTGTATTTGTAGTGCAAATACCGAGCCCCAGCAATAACCCTGGAGGAAGAGAGAAAGAGAAACAGGAGAGATAATGGTATCATCTCTCCACTCTCTCCAACCACCCATGTAGTACCAGGGTCTGTACCCAGGGCTTTGCGCATCCTAAAATGCATACTCTACTAGATGAGCCAATTCCCAGTCCCAGAAATATGAACATTTGAAACGAATCTCTGACGTTAGAGTCTCAGAATTCTCTTATTGGAAAAATGACAAAGGGGAATGAAGGTAATTCGTCTATTAAATACGTTAGTGAGCTCCAGCGTGATAATTTTTGTTATATGTCTATGTGAGAGAGATGTTCTTTAAAAGCATGCATTCTTTATTACGATTTTATTTCATGTTTTACCATACATTCAAATGTTTAAAGATATAGAATGAAAGATCTGAGAAATGCCTAAAGCAGTTTCAAAAACCCTTACATTTCTCCTAATTATGTTATGGTTATTTGAAAATGAGTAATCAATAGAAAGTAAGGCCAGGCCTGAAGACAAACACTTCAGTGAAAATTAAAAGCACTGCTTCCACAAAACCTTAAGCTTTTCCACTTCAAGGTAAATCTATACTTTTATACTATGCACATTTTCCCTTGTTTCCAAGTCTTGACTGCAATAAACAAGTCTCCCTCTCAAGCTAATTGCATCACTGTTGCTCTTACACAGTATTTTTCTAAAACCAGTGTGATAGTTTTCCTTCATTCTTTTGACACTTCAACTTTCCTCATTTGTTTCCAGTTAATAAAAATGTTAAGCTCAGGAGTCAGGAGTTAGCATAGCAGGTTAAGCGCCCGTGGTGCAAAGCGCAACAACTGGTAAGGATCCTGGTTTGAGCCCCTGGATGCCCACTTGCAGGGGAGTCGCTTCACAAGGTCTGGAGGTGTCTATCTTCCTCTCCCCCTCTCTGTCTTCCTCTCCTCTCTCCATTTCTCTCTGTCCTATCCAACAACAACGACATCTGTCGGTATGCTTCACAAAAGGGGGAATTGTTGGTATGCTTCACATTGGTTTGGTCTCACTCCCCCACCTCCGGGAGATTGTGGCTTAGTCTTTGCCTTTTCTCACTTCTCCCTTTTCCCCACCCCCTATCCTATGTACTTCCTGAGTTCCTGATGCTGCCGCCTGAGGAGAAAGATGCAGGACAGATTTGTGTAGTGATTAGATTAGATTAGTTTTTGAACCATTTGCTCGTGAATAAAAAAATACAGCTTCTCTGCTCAGCCTTGCATCCCTGATCGCTGGTGGTCTCTGTCTCCCACCAGTGAAGCTATCCTGGCATACTGGCACCCTGAACTTTGATGACAAATGGCACACCAACCTGGGACCTGACAAACATCAATAACAAGTACAATAATAACTACAACAATAAAACAAGGGCAACAAAAGGGAATAAATAATTATATATATTTTTTAAATGTTTAGTTAACATCCTGAAAATAATGACAGAAACCTGCTCTAACCTTTTGACATTATCTGGCTGTTTT